>NW_015386792.1:52794-60108 GCF_001527695.2 Protobothrops mucrosquamatus
ATAGAATATGTTGTAACTGTTGGAAAATTACTGTGGATAATTTGCAGATTTTTTTGCACCCAGCATATTTCCTATATTCAGATTACAACAAGCACACACACCACTCAATGCAAATAGTTTGCTACATATCAGTACTGTCAGTGGACATTAAAAACAGTTAAGTGACAAAGCAGGACAAAGGCAGACAAAAGAGACATTAACTATGGGCAATATATAAAAAGAAAGTGATAGTAATAACAACAATTATACTGTCAACACTACAAACGAATTTGGCTGAAACCATTTTCCCTTTGTTTTTGGGTGCCACAGAATTGGGAGGGGGGATGAGTATTTTTTAGCTTAGTCAAACAATAAATTGTTCTGTGGGAACCAAGGTCATTGCTGATTGCATTTTGGCAGGCTGAAGCTTCCATTAGAAAGCCCGTTCAAGTAGTTAATTGGGGAATGTGATTTATGACACATTACTAGGGTGGGAACTTCAGTCTTGGTTTCACTTTTGATTGTGCCGATACTATGTAGCCAAATAAATATGTTCTTTAAGAAAACTTTTTTGCCTTGGAGTTCTCTTTTATTGGCCTCATCTATAGAACCATGACATATACATTATCTATATTTCTATTTGTGTCAAAAGTCAAATACCTTTTCAGAGCAACTGGAAATATTGCTGAAGGTAAATAGCATGGGCAGTTCCTCAAACAGTGGCTTCTGGGTATTTCCATCTCTACTCTAGTTGTGACTAGAGTAGAGATGGAAAATAGCTACTAGATGATCTGTCCTATAGGAAACAAATTGGGAGGTGAGGTTGATGTATCCAATTAAGAGTATGATCTATTCGGATGCAAAGAGACAGGGATGCTTCAGCTATAGTGTAAGCACTTTGTCTCTACTGTTGGTTTCTCCGTAAAGAAACCACACATTTTGGGGAACCCTGGAAAATACACTGCTTCTTTAAGAAGCCGTTAATAGAGAATGCCAGATGCAAAACACTGTTGTCAGCTCTGGCTCTGCATACTGAACACCATTAATCATAATGTATTTGTATTATCTTGTCTCTAGGGACAATGCTTTAGCTGTAAACAAAGAAATTATCAAATCCATGAGGCACAAAATACTTGCTTACTGAAAAGTGGGGAGAATTATTTACAATAATCCAACAAATATTTAAAATGGCAAGTTCCAGCTTCCTACTTTAAGCAGAACACAATGCATTGATAGAGTTGACTTCAGGAACATTGATCTATAGATCTATATCTGCACTTTAAAGCATGCACTAACACCATTAAAATTAGAGGGAAAACCTACAGATGCAAGAGGTCTATTTGTCTGATTGGTTCTTGCTTGGATGGCAGTAGAATTGTTTCATTTTAAGAAGACAATTGTTTGTCAGAAAAGAGGGTTGAAAAATTATTCTCACTCTCCTCCACTTCCATAAGAAGTCCTTGCATCCAACATCTGTTCTGTACACCAGACATTATGGTCAGTTGGTTATACTTTTTGGCCCACTGTAGATAATGTGGTTGGTAAGAGCTGTATTTATTGGGTTAGCTTTTATCAGTATATCTACCCATTGATTCATAAACTGTAGATGTGTTTGGCCTATGTGTGTGTCTTCAGTTCTATGCACTATAACATAACAATAACCTTACAAACCTTCCCCAAGTCTAAAGGCAGCGATTCTTTTGTAAAATATCAAGTGCCTTTTTCTATACATAAAAAGAATTTCTAGATTGAATAGAGCAAAGCACAGACTTATAACCTTCATAATGTCTGAACTACAATGACAGGAGACTGAAGAATTTGAAATATTTCCCAACTAAAGGCATATTGCCCTCTGGGATTAAGAAATGAGAAGTTGCAACTACAAAGATAAGAGGAGAGAGAAGGAATATTAGTAATGGACTCAGAATATCTATGATACTATTTCCCATCAATTATTCAGAAAAGAAAGATCTGCATTAAAATTAATCATATAATTCTGAACAGCTTCTTGACATCAATAATAAAACAACTGCAATGAATGAAAACATATGAAGAGAATAGGATAAGAAATCACCCCTAACATATAAAGGAACATTTTTCACTATAATGCTAATTATGGATTTGCAGCTGACATTATTTCTGAGTGACCTAGAATGTTTTCTGTTTTTAACCAAATTCTGATTTATAATCAAGGGAAGTTTTTCTTTTAAGTATCTGGTAGAACATAAAATCAAAAAGATCCAAAACAGCTAATCTCCTATTCAATCTACTTCAAGTGATAAATTGTTCCACTTTGGATAAGAAAGCTTCCATTCAAATGCAGAAGTTTACAACAGATTTTGCTCTAATTCTTTCTTTCTGAGGTCTGTACTCAGAATCCCTTTCTATGCTATGATGCCTAGGTTTCTTGCTCTAGGATAGAGGTTTGTTTTGATTTGTTTGTTTGTTTTAGCAGCATTTTCTTAATGGTGGGTAGTGCTTGATTAAGTCTCTTTTGCCAATTTAGAGTGTTGCAGAATACAGAAGTTTTCTATTTGGGGGACACTGTCACAAGAAACATTTGTCATTTCATGGCAAGGGACCAGTGAAACAGTGAATTTCAGGCAAGATGGCTTTCCTGTCCTTTCATTGGCTTTTGATCCACTGGAAAAAGGTTATTAGCTAGAAGAAGGTTTTTTTCTCTCTTCCTTCTCCAGATAGCTACTTATAAGAAAGCTACTATTGGGAATCATGCAGGAGGTATTTGTGAAGATTCTCAGTTATCCAGGTCTTTTGAAGACAAAAGCACCTTTGAGACATAAGGAGATACCATCGATCTTCAGAGATAGAACAGACCAATCAGGGTTTTTTTTCATATAATGCCACAATATCAAAAGCTCATCTAGGAGTGGAGTGGTAGCATAAGATATTCCATGTTATCAGTGGATCATAA
This sequence comes from Protobothrops mucrosquamatus, assembly GCF_001527695.2. Lineage (NCBI taxonomy): Eukaryota > Metazoa > Chordata > Lepidosauria > Squamata > Viperidae > Protobothrops > Protobothrops mucrosquamatus. The sequence goes on from NW_015386792.1 coordinate 55,706, forward strand.
CATGATTAATTTGTATGTGGTGGAATGAGGAATAGAGGTATGGCTTGAAATACAAAGAAAGGGCAAATTTATATTTACAGACAGGATAACTGCAAAATTGAGATATTTGTTGGCTTTCTGAAGACAGTAACAGACGTTATGTTGCAGGTTCATATTCCCTTGCTCCTTCCAACATGTCGAAAGGGGATAAAGTTGCAGTAGGCCTCCCATCTTTCCTTCTTCTCTTCATATGGCCCATTGCTGAGAACAGCAGGGAATATCCCTTGACGGATATATTATAAAGAGCTACCAAATTTGAATGCAAAAATCTACATGGCCACTAGCAATGTTATGATTTTCTGTACTGTCTATGCCATATAGTAGTCATCCACATTTTTCTAGTCAATATCTGATAGCCTTGGTGATCTCTGCCATGGCTTCAACAATGCCTATGGTATAAATTGTTGGTTTTCATTTTCTGTGCTGAAGCAATAGCAATAGCATTTAGATTTATATACTGCTTCGTAGTGCTTTGCAGCCCTCTCTAAGTGGTTTACAGAGCCAGCATATTGCCTCAACAATTTGGGTTCTCATTGTACTGACCTCAGAAGAATGGAAGGCTGAGTCAACCTTGAGCTAGTCAAAATCGAACTGCTGGCAGTTGGCAGAGTTAGCTTGCAATACTGCATTCTAACCACTGTGCCACCACGGCTATATAGTACACTTGTGTGCCACAAAAAGTCCAGAGATGTATCACATCAACAAACCTACCTCCCTGGAGGAAATATATGAGTCCTCCTAATCAACTTGTTCAGACTGAAGAAGTTGTTTGGATAAGATGACCTACAAGGTCCCTTCCAACTTTATTATTATTGTCATTGTCATTATTATTGTTATTTAGTGAAACATTTTGAATCAACGAGAAAAGAAGTCCAGTTGCCATAAGAAACCTCAGGAAGTGCTGCATAATTGTGCAACCGGAACCCTCTTTCTGTAATATCGCCAGAGGCAGGCTGCCCCCATTTTTTTCAGAGAGACCCCTCAGCAACCTATGACATCATAGGACTTCCAGATTTGCAACCTGGAATTCTCAGCTATGAGATATGAAGATGAGAAAGGTTGAAAACCACTGATATAAATGAGCAATAACCAGAAACAAGCAAGCAAACAAATAATTTATTACTATTTCTACATTTAAAAGTAACCTTGAAATATAAAAACTGAAATGTCTGAAAGCCATAATTAGACTGGAATGTCTTCGGGATGAATATTCTGAAATGTGAAACTGTTTTGTTAAAGACACTGTTAAATCCTGTGTTCTATTTACAGTAAATTATTTTGTTGCTTCAAGCAGTTGACTGCATATAGGTGTTTCATGACTAGAGTGGGTGGGTGTACAGTTGAACAGAAAAACAGCAACAAGATCTACTTTCTAGGAGAAAGCTACAATATCTTTCCAAATAGAACGTATTTCCAGAAAGAATAATTGGAACTAATTAGGAAACCTCCAGTCATGCTTATAGTAGCAAGACAGTGAAATCAGATTTAATTATATGAGGTGTCAGGACTGCTACTGGTATAATAAAGAATATCTTTATTAAGGCAGTCTGTATATACAGTTGATGCTTACTATTATTAGGAGATTCCACTACATATTTCTTTATATTAAAGGGATTTTAATAGTAGCAATTGTAAGGCTAATTTACAATGAATGACAGAAGCATAACTTTGAGGCAGTGTAAAAGACCAAAGAAGCTTTATTTGCATTTTTGTGTACTAACCAAATTTTTTTAAAATTAAATATTTGCATTAGTCATGCAACTCTTCTGCTACCAAGAGTTACAACCCGTGCAATATTAATAGGGTTCTTTTAAATAAATTTGTTGTCAGCCTCGCACCACCAAATATTTTGGCCTCCAATCCAGAACCTGACATGAATACATAGAGATTCTAAAAAAAGCTCCTGCATGAAGAATGCACCTTTTCTAAAGCAACTGGGAATTCTCTTGCAATTAAGTAGTATTTTTCTTGTATTAGATCAGGGGTAGTCAACCTTGGCTCTTTTATGACTTGTGGACTTCAGCTCCCAGAATTCCTGAGCCAACTAAGCTAAGCTAAGCTGGCTCAGGAATTCTGGGAATTGAAGTCCACGAGTCATAAAAGAGCCAAGGTTGACTACCCCTGTATTAGATGATATCATCCCTGTCTGCAGTCATGCTAACTAAACCCAAATGGTAATGGTCCCAAACTGACAAATAGCATAATACCTCAAGTTCAGTGCTGCTTGGTCCCACAAATATACTATGTATGTCCATATAAACAGGGATCCAGGGAAGTATTAAAACAATGTCATAGTTGTAGCTTTGGAAAAGTCTTATTTTCATTAGGATGCCAATGAAAGGAGATTGGTATAAGAGCATTCAGAAAGGTTAGTCTAACCTAGTGTTTCTCAAACTTGGTAACTTTAAGATGTGTGGATTTTAATTCCCCAAATTCCCCAACCAGCAAGTTGCTATGTTTGACAAACATTGGTCTAGCCCAGGGGTAGGGAACCTTGGCTCTTTTATGGCTTGTGGACTTAAACACCCAGAATTCCTGAACCAGCCATGCTGAATCAGGAATTATGGGAGTTGAAGTCCACAAGTCATAAAAGAGCAGAGGTTCCCTATCCCTGGTGTAGCCATTCTGCTACAGCAGTTGGTAATAAGCATGGTCTACTGAGAGTAGATTTAACTTAGTTACAACTCATTTGTTCCATTTAATTCAATAATGCTCATTCAGTTCAGATGTACTTATTACATCTGTTTACTGCACTGTTTTTTTTACATGTTTAGAGAAATATTTTTGCATTACAAGAAAACCTTTTGCTTCTGTCAATGAATTCATTTTAATACATGGTCACTGAAATTTTGTTTGCATCCACATTTGTCTCTGCATTCTTTGGCATTATCATTAGGCACTTGACTTGGGACTCTCCTGTCAGTTGAGACATAGAGGGGAATTAAAGAGCAATAGCCTTTTCTTTGTCTATCCCCAACTCTAAAACGTATTTCAAAATAAAAGGATCCATGCAAAAAAAAAAAGCAGTACATTATTTTTCCTAAATAACTCTCACTTTAATGCCTACTCTCTCTCTCTCTTTCTCTTTCTCTGTCTCTGTCTTTCTCTGTCTCTGTCTTTGTCTCTGTCTGTCTGTCTCTCTGTCTCTCTTTCTCTCCCTCCCCCCCTCTCACACACACATGTAAATATGTTTTCAAGTTGACCTCAATCCTTGTTGACTACATGGACATATCAATCCGGTTTTTCGTATGATAATCTAATGGAAGTGGTTTGTCACTGCTATTTTCCAGAATATTTTTCAATTTTCCAATCTAGCCAACTTTGGGTGATAAGGCTGATCTGAATTGTGAAAATCTGACTGATGACCAGATGACGATTTTTGTAGTCCATACCAGGTAGCCCTACAATTTCGTCTCCTAGTCAAGTACTAACCATGATTAGCTTCTGAACCCAGATTGTAGAAATCTAAGTGTTTACTTTCATGCCAGAAACCTCCATGTTTTTTTATGGTAAAGCAAACAACTCTAATGGCATGTTTAGTTACAGAGCTGAGTGAAACTATTATTTTTTGTTGTTTAATTAGTAAGATTCTGATTACAGTTACCTCCAACAAATGCCATCAGTCTATCACATCTCAAAACTGACCCAGACATCTCTTCCAATGTTGGAACTTTTCCCTTCTTTTCTGCTTTTATAATATATGTCCTGAAGAACATGAAAGTTTGCACATCCTAACAAAATTATGAAATTTGAATTTTTCCTGTGCAGAAAGTCACACTGAGCATCATGGTGATATCTTTTTGGTGTAGGGCGAATCCTTTCCATTTTTCCAGGTTTTCAAAGTGTTGTACAGTTTCCAGGATGCTTATCCTCAACTTAATTTATTTTCATATTGGTTATCCAATTTTTTTGAGGGAAGCCATTGTCCTCTCCCTACAAAAAAGAAGGACCTATCTGAAGCATAATTTAAAAGAGGAAATGATTGGAAGGTTCAACATTTGTCATTCAAGGTTGGGAAGAAAGATCAGCTAAAACATAAGGCCAGCTGACATTTCACTGTTTCAAGCTTTCTCATGTATTCCTGATGATTGATTTTAAAAGAGAACAAAAAATTACACCGAGTTAGAATGCAAGAATGTTTAAATGTTCTGCCATTGAGTCTTTTTGAATCTTAAGGTTTCATTGTTAATGTTTTGTTCTGTTCTGTTCTTGCTTTTAACAAGAATGTCGCATTATTCTTAAGAAAGAAATCACTCTTGATATTCTCTGTCATTTTTTTTTTTAAAGAAATTTTATTTATTTTTTCCATCATAAAAAACAATCATAAGTAAACACAATAACCAATCCATAACCCCCCACCCCCA
>NW_015386792.1:60208-108599 GCF_001527695.2 Protobothrops mucrosquamatus
CTTTTGAATATAAACAATCCATCTTCGCCATATTGATAAAAATTGTTCATTCGAATGGTTCTTCAAGTAAGCCGAAATCTTTGCCATTTCAGCAAGATACGAAACTTTCAATCTCCAGTCTCCCATCGTAGGCAGAATTGGGCTCTTCCAATTTTGGGCTATTAGCAATCGGGCAGCAGATAAACAATAAAGCATCAAAATTGTTTCTTTTACATCTAAATCTTGCTATATTCTCTGTCATTAACACTGGATTTAGGCTGGTTAAGTATGGCGCAGAATTTAGCTCTCAGTAGTGTCCAAATTCTGCACTTATATAAATTGTCTTATTATGAATGGTTAGATTCAAAAAGAAATGTTGTTAATGTTTTAAATTATTATCCTTTGCAAATTTGCTAAAATAAAAATACAGGAGAGGAGGGGAATGTTTAATTGTTATGCATGGGATCCTGTTTTTTCCTCATAATCTATTTCACATTGCTGTGTCATAGGTCTGACTACATAGTAGAAGAATGTTTTTAAAAATGGATGATATAATAGATGAGCAAAATAATAAGAATAACTACCCCCATCAATTCACAAAGGGTGCATTAAGGAGATCTACCACTCATGCAAAACAGAAGAAATAGAATAAATGAACTATTATCTTGCTCAGGTGACTTCTATTGTTGCCTGCAAAGAGAATGGAGAGTAATAATAGAAATTGTATTCCTTTCTGCTTTATAATTTCTTAGAAATGGGACTATAGAATTTTCTTCATATGTCTGAAAGCATATCTTAAATTGCATGAGATAATGCCACAAGTGAGTCTAGCTAGACACATTTGGCAGAAAGTTTCATAGCTAAGGGGGGGAGTGAGCAGTGATGGGATTCAGCCAGTTCGCACCAGTTCGGCAGAACCGGTAGCTAATTTTTTGTTGCTCAGCCTCAGAATAAACTTCTGGAAGTGGCATCCATACAGAGAACCGGTTGTTCACATATTTGAATCCCACCTCTGAGAGTGAGGTAAAGAAATATTGAATAAAGGGAGGTGAAATATTGTGTCTTTATCAAACATTTTTAAAAATATATACATAGGCATCAAGAGTGAAATCCAGGCCTAATTTATGGTTCCATTCCCTTAAAGATAGGGATAGTTTGCCTGATGGAATATGACAAAATCAGTTCCTCTTTCCTGTCACAACTTCTGATATGTTTTCTAGGACTATTTTCTAGTATTCCCAACCCAAGAGGAAGAGGAGACAAAATTTCTATCATACGAACAAATGTCTGCTTGAACAATATTAAACTTTATGCTGTGTGTAAAAAACATCTACTGATAGACTTAAGCAAAGAAATAAAAGGAATCTGAATACACAAAACCAGAAAATTGCTTTTCATTTGAGAACACAAAAATGGTCACAGCTAAGAAAGAATATGGAATATAATACATAGAATAAATAATTTCAGTTGCTTGACCTAATCAAAGTGAAATTTATCAACATAGTTTGAAATATCTGTTAATAAATGGACTTAGATTTAATGACAGTAAAATAAACAAAAAAGTTTATTAGTTTCTAGATCCTTTGGGACAACCATGACCTGGATGACTGAAAATCGTTTCTAGAATCATTGTTTCTAGAAATCATCCTCAACTTGAGTTTCCAGAACTGGCAGTAAGAAGCACTATTATCTTTCAGCCTGCCTTTAAATATTCTCCAAGTAAACAAAAATAAGAAATTTAAAATGCAAAATTAAACTATCTAAAGATATACTAAAAAGTATCTACTCCACACCAGTCAGGTTAAAATATAGTACCACTTTGTTTATTCAATTGTTTGCATTTCTATAGAACTAACAGTTATTGTAAAATTATTTTGCCCCATCAATGATATTTTAATTGCATTAAAACCAAAATCATGTGTGCATGAAGCTAGCCATCTCCAGAAAAATACAAGTTTGAAGGAGAAAAATTAAAATTAAAAAGTCACAACAGCCACTAACAAACTGACTAACATTCTTAATCACCATGCTGTATCCACAATGATAATAAATGGAAGGTATAGAATTTACTATTGTGAATAAAAACAGAATTTTTATTTTAAAGATGACTGTTGTGAAGCTCTGTGTGTGTGTATGTGTGTGTGTGTGTGTGTGTGTGTGTGTGTATGTGTTATATGAATGTGTGTCATATATATACAAACAGAGAGAGAGGGGGGGAAAGAGGGACTCTAAAATTTAATTTTACTTGTTACATGTAGTTTGGTATATATGTTTGCCTATGTGATGAATGACATCAAGTTGGTATGAACTCTTAGTGAGCATAAAGATAATGCTTCTCCAGCATAATCTATCCCTAGTGGTCCTTCGGGCCTTCCCATCATCCCTGTAACTGAGACCTTGCTACTGGTCATCCTCTTCTCTTTCCTTCCACTTTTCCTAGCACTATAGATTCTTCAAAGATATATTTACTTACATAATGTATCCTATTAATGTATTTCCAGACAGTTAGAACAATTAATCAGTGGAACAACTTGCCTCCAGAAGTTGTCAAATGGAATTGGGTATGTCTAATTTAATGAAGAGAAGGACTAGGAGTGACATGATAGGAGTCTTCCAATATCTTAGGGGTTGCCACAAAGAAGAGGGAGCCAAGCTATTCTCCAAAGCACCTGAAGGCAGGACAAGAAGCAATATTGGAAACTAATCAAGGAGAGAAGCAACCTAGAACTAAGGAGAAATTTCCTGACTGTTAGAACAATTAATCAGCGGAACAACCTGCTTTCAGAAGTTATGAATGCTCCAACACTGGAAGTTTTTAAGAGCCTGGACATACGCTCAGTGGTGGTTCATATATCCACTGTACTTTTTTTTCTTTTCCATCCTCTTTGCTTTGTGCAATTTTCCTGTTGACATGATCTAAGATTCAGCAATGATGTGATTGATGACACAATCAGAAGTAGGCATTTGCTCAGCTCCTAGTAGCCTCTGTAAACTGTTGTGGGCTTGATCCTTTCCTTCTGGTCACTGGGAAATGCCTTCTGTGGTCTCTTGGGCTTTGGCTGCAATAGAACAGTGAAAAGGATTTTTTTTTTGTTTTAACATATTCACTGATGGAACAATGAAATTATGGACTTGTTGCTAGGAAGAGCAACTTTTTTTCCATTCTAAAAGATAGGGTAAATAAAACCACGAGAGTCTACCTATCATTTTCCTTAATTTATCTTCTGTTAAACAATGAGGACAGTAGCCCTTGGTGACCAAGGCAGAATATAAATTGGTAATTAGGTTACCAAAATTTATGCTGTTTTATTTTACTATTGGCTCATAGAGACCTTCACCTCAACATGGCCATCTGGTTTGGCCCAAGGTTAGTTCCAATATCCTGTTGTAAAAATCAGAACAGGACAAACTGTTCATAGCAAATGATATTCTTGCAGAATTAGATAACTTTTTAAAAGTGAACTTTTGCTTGTTTTTTTTCATTCTGTTTGTCTTTTTCTTCACTTGTCTTGTCTTGCAATGATTTTAATAAGCTCCCTGCAATACATTCCCTTTTGCAAATATTAGCTAAGCACAGGACTGTTTCTATAAGGATGAGACATTCACTATGCATTTATTCACATTTATCAGCTGTAGGTCCATTTAAAAGTTCATATAATCAGAATTGTAGAGGGGAAAGAGATTAGCTAGTCTAACCTATGTAATGTGCAGGAAAAAAACAATTCAGCCATGTATATTAGGTGGCTATCCTACGATTTCTTAAAACTTTTAGTGATAATAACTCACAACCTGTGCAGATAGATTGTAATAATTGAACAGAGTTCATAATTTATATAAAATTTAATAACTCCTTCAAAGTCATGGTAATTTATTATTAATAGCAATAGCTACTCAATAAAATTAAAATGCTTTTCTTCTTTGTCTATTTGGTTAGCAAATGCACATACATATCAGAATTTAAATAAAAGGAATATAAATAAATTTCACAGAGGGATAGATTTTAAATAGTCATCTTTTTTCCTATTCTGCTTCTTACCCTTGGATGCCTTTTATTAGTTATTACTGGAAAAATCTTCTGGAGCATATGAATATTGGTACGTGTATTGATGTTTGTTATAAGACCAGAAATGGATCTTCTGTTCCAGTGCTTGTTTTTTTTCTCCCCCTTTTTCTATTATATAAATATATATATATTAAACTAAGAGTCTCTGGGTAGGATCTATCTTATATTTCATGTTCTGCCTCAAAATCATTTGGCATAGATTATTCTTCCCTGCCAGGCAGGCCAAGTATGAGATTATCATTGACATACAGAACCATGACAGCTATGTGCCAGACCTGAAGATGCTGCACAATTTCCATTGTGATAAGAAGTAGCATCACAGCTTTTTTGCAGAACTGTATAAGATCTGTAAAGCAAAAAAAAAAAAAATTATAGCAATGCAAAATCCCTTGTTGGCATAAGCAGCAGGAAACCTGCATTTCACTCATTTGGGATAGAGACAGGTGGCACACAGTTGTCAGAACCTTGATCTGTTTATTGATTTACCTCAACCTTCTGTGCAGCACATGTCCAGCACTAGTCTCTAGAGCAATAGTCCTGTTTTTATAAAAAAACAACAACAACAACACAGCTGTAGTGTTCCTTCAGATCTCATCTATTTTTTCTTTAAAAAACAAAAACAAATGGCAAGCTCTGTATATAGAAAGTCCATTCAGTGTCTTATCATCACATTCTGAAGTGAGAAACCTGGCCTCTACAGCAGCAGAAGCTTCCCAACAAGAAAAGCAATGGGTGGCTGTTTTTCCTACTGATACCCAATAGAAGGAGGAGCAAAACTGGAGGAATCCATCAATCACTTGTCCTGCACTGAAATAGCCTTGTGACTGAGGAAGAATAGGGTGAGGCTATCAAAGCCCTTCAATTTGTGTCAGCATATTCTCCTGCTGAGTCAAAAATGGGAAGAGCACAGCTTTATATGGCTGTGAAGAAGAAGGGCTCTGTGTCTGTACATTTTTCAGAGAATTCAGGATTTGGAAAAAAAAACAACAGGAATAGAAAGAAGTGAGAGTGTTAATGCTAGAGAAAGTAAGAAAACAGAGGCTGAGTGAAATGTGAATCAGTCGTATGGATTGATTGATTAGGTGCCTTCAAGTCATTGTCAACTCTTAGTGGCAGCATAAGTAGATTTTCTTTATGATGATCTATCCCTAACCTGTTTTTTCAGGTCTTTCAATGAAGTACTCATCACAGTTATAAATGAATCTATCTTTCTCCTGGTTGTCCTCTTCTCTTTCCTTTCCCCTTTCCCCTGGCCTCTTCTCCAGAGAGCTAGGTCTTTCTGTAATGTGTCCAAAATACAGTTCTTTGAACATAGTTAGTTGTACCTCCAATGAGAACTCTGGATTGATTTCTTTGGTAACCCATTTGCTTTCTTGGCTGTCCACTGTATTCCCCAATATTATCTTCCCCAATATCAAATTTCCAAACCCTCAATATGCTTTCTATCCTGCTTCTTCAGAATCCAACTTTTGCTTTCACAGAATGTCGCAGGGAATACTCTGGCTTGCGTGATTCTGGTCTTTGTATGCATTTAAATATCTTTTTCAAAGGCTTTATATGCAATAAAGTGCTAGTCTGCAGCATATTTCTTGACTGTTTATTCATTTACTGTTGATGGTTGATCCTAAAAAGCAGACTCTATCACCTCAATTTCTTCATTTTCAGTTCTCGCCGTTCTACCTTTGATAAGTTTGATCTTTATATTTAATTTTACTCCATCTTTTCACAGTGTTCCTTGACTTTTAATACTAGAGTGTGCTATGCTTTTTATTTTTAGCTGTCAAGATAGTGTCATCTGGATAGTGGGGTTGTTGATGTATTTTCATCCAATTTTAAAATCACACTCATCTTACAATCCAATTTCTCTTAATATATATTTATCCTATAGTTTGCATAAATAATGAGAGACTAAACATCCTTTTTCTCACTTCTTTACTAAGAAGGAGTTTGTTTTGACAAGATAGTCCTTTGTATAATAGATACAATGCTATTTTTTTTAAAAAAATACAAATATATAAAATCATATTTTCTTAGCTATATAGGAATCAAACACACTATTTCCTGCCGAAATACATCCTTTTGGGAATTTGGGAAATTTTAAGACAATCCATGAGCATACAATACACATATGAAAATAACTGGCAAAAAGTAATATATTAGAAAAATACTTTTAAAAGTACTTATATGTAGAGATGTATATGAAAATGCTTCCCCCCTACAGACAATACCTACAAAATGGTAGAATAACAAAATACAACTTATATCAGAGCAAAAATGTGAGAAACAGAATAAAAAAATATTTTCTCCTCCCTAGAGAAAGTTAATTTGGAAGACAGTCTAGATCTTATAGTTATTCTCCTTTCTGACCATATTTCCAGAAAGATTGATGGGAAAATTTATAACTTTGTAATAAAATTTTTTGCATATGTAAATATGAATAAGAAGCAGTATGATTAAAATGGGACTTGGACTTTGAATTACAGCAATTAATTCTTAGGATACGCAACATATTATTTTAAATGTCAGGATAAATTAAAAATTATAACTGAATACTTTTGATTTACAGCTTAGTCCACTTTAATTAACAGATTGGTGGGCTTTGGCAATTGTTGGACACCATCACATTCAGCATATTGTGCCTGAAGACGAGGTATGTGGTGCACATATTAGTTAAGGGACATCTTTCTGTTTGCATTTCCAGAAGAAATGTTTAAATGAAGGGATGGAAAAAGCAGCTTGAAAATCAAGGGGCGCCTTGCAGCATTTTGAGCTGAAGACAAGATTGCAGTACTACCAGAGGCTGTAAAATATCTGAGAGAGAATAATAAGAGTTGTCAGTCTTAGTTGAGCCATCAAGCAAAAGTGAAGGCCACATTTCCCTCAGTTTGGAAACATTTATCAGCACAACAAGGTCATGGGGACTGAAAGGCATTTTTCCTTCCACCTTCTACTTCGCTTCCCTTCCCTTCTCTGTGAAGATATGGCCTCTCAGTAGTTTGACTTGAGGCCTTTCTTTTTGCGTGACAAGGGATTTTGAAAAACACATGAAAAATAATCTAGAAGGATTATTGACAGCATTAACTTGAATGCTGATAGTATTGCTTCACTGGAGAGAAAGAGACAGAGAGAATGTGTGTATGCCTATGTCTCTCTCTGTGTGTGTGTCCAAGTATTTGATAAACTGCATTTATCTGGAAACACATCCTTTTCTACCCTTCCAAATTTTCAGCCTTTTCAATGTGAATATTGATGTTCTACAGAATGTTCTGGAATTCCCTCATTCTCACCTCCTAGTTTTGCAATAGGAGCAAAGTGTTTTATGATCTCCAGAAAGAAAGAAAACTAGTCATCATGAAAATATTGTTTGTTTGTTTTTCTGGCACCAGAGAACCATCACATGGCAAATTAATAGCAATGACATTAATCCTGTTACCTCAGGATTAAGACAAAAACCTTTGCTATACTCGCAGGCATCATAATTGGCATAGGCTTTTCAGTGCTTCTAGATAGTAAGGTTGCATGCTAATTATGGTCAGCCAAAACAAAATATTCAGTATTTACACAGAAATGAATTGCTTTCCATCTTGGTTCATAAGGGCAATGCTTAGCCTTAACAGGATCAAACTGACATTTCATTCTGTCTCCTGCCTTCATGAAACATCTGCAAGCTCTTCCAGCACATTGGGTAACAATTAAAAATCAATGTTATGAAATAATACATCCTGAACTATCTTTCACTCAGTTTTATGTGGAATGAAGGTCATATTTCAGCAGTCCTAAAAACTGATTGGTTCAAAAGTGAGCGGTTGGTAGGATATCTTCTGCTCTTTCCATCTCTCCCTCCTTCCGCTGTCTAAACAACTCTACATAGGAAACAGTTATCAAATTCCTTCCTTCCTCTGTGAATAAATTTAGAGTTCATACCCCATTGCTATGTGGCAACTTTGTGAAAAAAGATTCCCTGATAATTCATTTATCAAACATCAATTATCAATTATCATCCCTAATGAAACCACTCACCTCTTTATTTGCTTACCATTGATCTATGCAAAAGATTTTTATGTTTTAATTCTAGTTTATTCAAAAATTATCATCTTAGTCAATCAGCATATTTACTAAAGTGTTCCAAAGTGACCTATTTTCTTTGGCTTCAGTCATATAAAATAAAACAAATGTAAATAAAATAAAACCCTTGATATTCATGTATCAGCCTAGTATACAACTATTGCAGAAAAGGTAAATTCTGTGCTTGGAAACATAATGGTTTTGAAAATAAAACAGCCAATATGATAATCTACTATAAATCTATGTGAGGCTGCATTTGGATTTCTGTCCTGAAAATCACTTTTGGAAAGCGGTACTGGAAAAGGTACTAAGAAGGGCAACAAAATGACTGGGAACCACAGACTGCAACATATGGGCTTTTTAACTTGGAGCAACAGTGGATAATGGGAGAAATGACAAAAATATATAAAAATTACGCATGGCATGGAAAACGTGAATGAGAGGCTCTTCTTTCTCAAAAGCAATATTAGAATTGAAGCCAATACATTAAAAGTAAATGAGGGGCGGCTTGGAACCATAAAAGGAAGTTATTTACATATCCCCATAGTTAAACAGGATGTAGTGCTAGTTCCTAATTCGGATGGTTTTAAAAAGTAATTGTAATGACTGCTGCCATGTCCCAAAATCACAGGCTGCATGTCCTCAATACCAGATGTCAATAGCAGATGTCCTGAAGCACAGAGTATTTGTTTGTCAATTGTAGTCAGCTTCGTACATTTGGGTTGACCACCACATTACCAGAAAGCTTTATAGCAAACTCAAGTATTGAAATGGGTGACTGGATGAGCTATTTCCAATCTGCCCTCCATAATGTATATGACAGAAGGATCATACTGGGGTAGGCTATGCAGTTAACAATTTGATGCTTATGGTCTCCTATTTGCCATGGACATTTTCCCTGACACCACCAGATCTCTACACCATCTGACTTTAACTGGGAAATTAGCATGCTGTAAAGACTTATCCAATCACATCATAGTTTTACTTTTTTCAACTGTATTTCATAGGCAAACATGAAGGTTTGTAAGCTTAGTGTTATAATTGAATTTTTAATTATCTATTTTAATATATTGTACTGTATTTTATTTAAAGGATGTATATAGGCACTCAGCTTGCAAAAAAAAAATATTCCATTCTAGCTCAGAAAAAAATACAAAACAAAACAAGAACCAATCTGGATCGGTCATCAAAATCAATACTATATTTAGATCGGATGGTTACAAGAACATGAAGGATTAAAATAATTGCAGAGACAATCTCACCAGTTTGCTTTCTTATGAAGGGGAGCTTGTGAGTGACCATGCCCAGAATAATAGCCATTTTGTCAATTGGCAAGCCCTCAGCCCTGGCTGCCATTTTGAAAAAGCCCATAATATATTCTCAAAATTTCAAATGTGTCCATTTAGGGCAAGGGTGTCAAACTACAGGCCCACAGGCCAGATGCATCATAGCAAAACCGCGCCCACCCCATTGCCGGTGATGGCAAAAAAGTCATGATATGTCGTGACACGTCATGTGACGTTGTGAGTTTGACACTTCTGATTTAGGGCAAAAGTTTTTCTACCCATGGGATATAATTTAGTATTGCATTGGTTATCAATTCATTGATAAAGTAAAGAAAACTAAAATGGGGAAAACATGTTAATCTAGTCCGAAAAGAAAGGAACAAATTTCTTTCTCCTCTCATCATTTCAGCAATTAAGTTGAAGGAATTGACATTGTAATTCTAACACTACTTTTGACACCATCTTCTGCCCTGCTTGACAATCAGGAGGCGTCTGCCCCAAATAATGGATCTTTTTATTTCAAATTTTGCAACTCTACAGCTGTAGCTGCATGTTATTGAAAGATTGAAATCCCCATTGCCTTTTATTTAGGGTTCCTTATACAATTATTGAGCTGCATTAGTATCCCTGTGAATTTATAAACTTAAAAGACATTATGAATGGAAAGGTCATTCCATTAAATATGCTGTATGTTTCCCTGGGCTTTGATTAATCAATACTGCTAGGTTTTGGAACATGCAAATTTTTTCATGAGTTATTTTTTACTATCTTTTAATGTCAAACATAGGATAAAACAAATCTGAAAATAATAATTCAGAGTATTTTCAAATATGGGATGTATTTTACCAATGGCTGGAAAGACGGAGTGGAGATTAGAATTTTACTACATATTATTAAGATGAGACCCAGACAGAGTATTGTTTATCAGGCACTTATGAAATGTAAATTTATAAAAAAATGAATAAAATATATTTAAAAATAATAATAATTCAGAAGAACTAGCTCCAAATAATGACAAAATAACAATACATTGATATTATTCACATGTGGAAAAACCCAGGAAGTATTTTAGATATATTGCACTTGTTCTTGGCTATAGAAAAAAAAGAATCTCAACTTCAAGGAAAGTTTTCTTCTACCTTTACTTATCCTATATTCATTCAATACCTTCTATAATCCTTGAAGATGGCAAGCATTATAAACATGATTATTTGGCTAGATATTCTAGCCATTATCTGAATTGCTCAGTCTTGCTACAAATTCAGTGACTTGTGTTGCTCATCACGTGACCCTGTTTTCAATCTTTGGATGGCATTAATAGCTTTTAACCTTGGTGCAGTGCTGAAAGGCACAGAAAGAGCACTTTAAAGGTCCTTGCAGTTGTATCTGGATGCACATGGAAACATGGAGGAAACAAATCAAGGAAAATGAGGAAATTATTAGTACCTCATCTCTATATTTTTAGAGCTGAATGAGCAAATATGCATATGCATACAGACAGATATATAGAAATAGAGATAGATGATGTAGACAAATAAAAATTGACCTTAAGAGACATTGATTCCTTTGAGAAATTTATATCCAAAGTTACTGGGAAAAAAATCCCTATTCCTCAACAGTTCTCGATGACTGATAAAACTTATCCTTGTAAAATGGGATCTGATACAATAGTGTAATGTTCTTGATGGTCTCTCGGCTGTGAATTACTACCAAGTACCTTTTCTACAGAAATACTTAAATTTCTTGTGTCTGAAAAACAGATCTCTTTTAAGATGGTTTCCTCAAAAGAAAGGAATCTAAATAAAATAGGAAGAATCAATATGAAAACTAACAATATTTAAACATATCAGCTGTACACAACAAAGCATCAGTAACAATCTGGCTAAAATTCTCCAGTCACAATACACAAAGCAAAGCACTCACATACAAAAGTAAGTTTCCAAGATCTTGGTAAAGCTTTTTACAATGATGACTGATCAATTGCAGTTGAAAGTGTGTGCAGCAGTAAGCCTACTGTCGAGAAAGGCTTTTCTTTGTTCCTCGCAGCCCAATTATTCTCGCTGCTGAGTAAATGATAAAGGACTTAGTGGCAGATGCGGGCTGATATGAATAAATGGATACATTTCTTTAAGAAAATCTTTCATGCAGTTTTAAGACCTTAAAATTAAGCTCCAAGCTGGTAATTTAAATCAGGCCCATAAATAACACTGAGGCACCGTAGTTGGGGCAATATACTGTAGATATTTCCAAGTTTCTGGACAATCTTTAAAAGGCAGGAACTTAAAAGAATGTGATTTGATTTTGAGACAATGACTTAGTCATGAGGAGGGGCCTGATCTGAGGATTGAATGATTATGAACTAACTCTGCCAGCTTCAACCCAGGTTGGGAGAGAGTTCCTATAGTCCATAAGACTATATCTTATAAGGAATTCTTTCTCAACTGAAACAGTCTATCAGATCTTTTCCTGATGTAGATAAATAAAGCTGACTTAGGTGAATATAGCAGTTGTTGTGCCATCTACCTTGCTTCCTAAAGGGTTCCATGACTGAACAAGCTTTAGTGTCATACAGGAGAAATAAAAAAATGGTGATTGTGGAGGCTTCAACATTCATGCCAAATTTAACTTAAGAGAGATAACTTTGGTTTTTGAGGCCTCCTTGACAACTCTGGATATGTTCTAAACTTCAATTATAACAAATTGCATATCCACTAGCTTTTTCTTAGCTCATGTGGATTGATGTTCATATGGGAGATGTTGCATTTATTCTCCAATCCCCAAATATAGTAATGAATTTGATTTCAGGACAAGGGAAGAAAACCCATTAAGACGGTCCATTTCTGTAGGTATATAAAATCTGATGGATTCTTGAATGCTCTTGGATATATTTCAGAACAGTAAAGCCTATACTTCTCTGAAGAGTCTTATTACTTTAAGGCAGACATGTCAAACTCGCATGACATCGCGTGACATATTGGAACTATTTCTCCATTGCCGGCAATGGTGTGGGCCCGGTTTCCTCATGACGCATCCGGCCCACGGGCCGGCAGTTTGACACCCCTGCTTTAAGGAATAAAGAAAGAGAACATGATTCTGATACATTCATCTTGAATGTTTGCCTTAATATTGTGGGGTCCAGGGTTCTTCTGGGTTTTCTGAGAAGTTTTGGAAAATGAAATGTGGTAGGAGACAAAATAGAACACAAGTAATGTAAGGCCATTGTACCTATGTTAGCACATATAATCATGTTCTATTTTCTGTCCAACAGCTACTCTAGGGCAATCATGATCTCACTGTTATCTGCCCTAGAAAGTGGATGTAGCACTCCTCAAAACTCTGCTGTGACAAATGCGTGAAATACATTGAAGATACAATTGCTCATCTTTGTGAAAAAATAAATTGTGAATTTGGTATAGCATATATTAGTACTGTCTGATCTAATTGTATGGAATGACTTTTAGTTGATGTGAATGATTGAAGACATTTGTAGCTTTCTGGTCCACCCATGTTCTCCTGACCACTGCTCTTAGCTTATTTGAAATTTTGACACAACGTTGCATTCGAATACGCGCGTGTTTTTATATACCTACTATTATATAGATGTCACACCTGTGACAGGTAAAAACATGGTTTTTTTGAAAAACAGTGCCATCTGTTGGACGTAAAAGCAACACATGCTAGCATTGTGAAATTAAACATATTACAAATGTGCGCTTTATCTTTTCTTTCTTTTCCATTTAACCAGACTGAGCCACAGCAACGCGTGGCCAGGTACAGCTAGTTGAACATAAAAATGTTGTTTGCATTTTTAAAATTGTTTTTATAAATACATGATGCTGTGTGTAGTTTTAACTCATTCAATTGTCAAGAGTTCAACTTTTTTCATTGATATGTACTGTAATTGAAGCAGGCATTAAATGTATTATTGGTGTATCAACAACAGCAGTAAATAGTGGAAAAAGCTTTATTTGGCTTCTTCTGTTTAGAATTAAATTAGAGTAGGAAATATATATTTACCCTCTGTGTGCTTAATCTGTTTAAGACATTTTTAAACAGAAGGTTTTAAGTATATAATTGATATATGAAATCAATTTAATTAATGCCATGTTATGGAATGTGCTATGTTGAAAATTTTATCAACCTCTTTTAGAAAAAGACAAGATTTTGCTGTTTGTTGAAGCCACTTTGAATCAGTTGACAGATTATTTATATTTATTCACTCTTGAATGTTTATGCTTTTTTTCTGTTAGGTCTCTTGAATGCACTCGAGGCAGGAAGATAAAAAAATAAACCAGATTATGAAGATGATGATGACATGGGGCATTTTTAAAGAATACATTTGAAGTAATTTTTTTTAAAAAAAATCAAATATAGAAACAGTAATAGATTTTATTTGATATCTCCAGCATTTTGAAACAAGAAGATACATTCAGTTTTCAACAGGAATTATTTAAAGGGCAGTGTCTTATCTATACTGTTTATCATTTTATTGCCGTCCCTCATACAAAAAGTATGGGTTTTTTTGCCTGAAATTTATTTTTCTTGCTTTTCTGCCATACCTTTCAATATCTATTCTGCTACCTCTTAAGCATTTGTTTCTAGGTATTCTCTCAACCCATACATTTCATTTTGTATAATTGTATTTCTTTCTCCTTCAGTTTTTTTCTTGATGCTGTAACAAAAAAATTGCTGTTATCTGTTGATGGAGGACTTTGAAATTTACAATTTCTGAAAAAGCTCCGACTTTCTAGACAGCTCCTTGTCATTGATGGAGAAAGGCTCTGTCTTGTTGAATAACTCCACAAAAATCATCATCAAATTGAAGAGATAGTCCATTTGTTTCATTAAACAAATTAATGTAAAGGTAAGTTGAACTGGACATTCAATATTAATGTTTTATTTGAGAGAGAGAGAGAGAGAGGGGGTCTATTAAAATAATCTTTATTTTTAAAGATTAAAATAAAATACAGCCTTCAACAAACTGAAATAGACATCAGAGATAAATATTTTTTTCTATTTTAAAACTTTTCACATGTGTAATACTTATGTTTAATCCAATGAAAGTCAGAGAGTAAATTACTACACTATAATTAAATTTTCCAAGTGCAATTGCTTATGTAATCTAAAGAGTACACCTCACACAAGAGGGAAATATCTGCATTTGAGGGGAACTTGACAGCCCACTCTTGGTTGTCTAAATAAAATACTTTTGGCTTCACAGTGAGAAGCTATTTTAATGATCCCAAAGGTGGAAGTGAAATTTTGATGCATACAAAATACACATACATGCATAATAGTTTCCGATCTTTTTCCCCAATTAAATACAGTGCATTGTCCCACAAGGCAGACTAGAATAGATCTGTCCTTGTTTTATTTAACTTCCATTTTTATTTTATTTTTGTCTTACGAAGTTTTCTTATATTGTTCTTCCACACATGCCATACCTCTACTTCTGTCACAATGTTAGTACAGAAAATGTTGCAGGGGTCCTGGACATTTGACTTCATGCTGTTTATAAGTCTTCTTTATCTTTAACATCAAAGGACTGTTATTATCTGCTGCCTTTCCAATACTGAGACATTTGGTTAAGGGCTTCTGGTCTCTGTTTATGTACTTAATCAGGACATACTGAAGTTGTTTTTCTGATAGTCACTCCTCAGTTGCCACAAGTAGAGCTATCAAAATATTAATCAACTGCAGGGTTAAGCAACGTCTCAAAAGCTAATATGGTTTTTAATTTGGGTTCCTGTCAATAATGTAAAAAGAATTAACACACTAGTAGCTACAATAGTGCAACCACTGTTTTAATAATTAGGTCTACTATTACCATTTTATCCAATAGGATGATTAGAGTGATATACAACAGAGAAGAGAGGATACAAATAACATATGCTTTGTTTGTGCTTTCAGTAGGTTGTCTGAAAAGTCTTTCAAACATTTGTTTATGTAGAAATGCCAACAATCTTGGTGATACACCTCTCCCCATTTTGGAAAATCATTCCTGTTATAGTTTAAGACTTTATACATTTCAATGGCTTCTATGGCAAATATTACCCGTGGATATTCTTCTTGTCAGCCTCAACAGTTAAATAAACTCCAGACAAACCCCAAGATATAACTTGTGTTGTTTACCTCTCCAACAAAATATCTTTTCATGCTTCTGACTCACCATCAAAAGCATGGCAAGCCATCCCTTGAATAATGGATGCAGTTCCAAAGATAAAAGGAGGAAAAGCTGCTTCTGAGTCAGTTATTGCTCTGACCATGAGCCAGATTTGCTTCACACTTCATCAACAGAGCAGTTGTGAGATACTGACTGCACAGCCTTAACCTCAACCACTGCATCATATGGATTCTTTTTTGGAAGCTTATTTCCAAATCATTAATTTAAGGCAGTGGTTCTCAACCTGTGGGTCGGGACCCCATTTGGGGTCGATCGACCATTTCACGGGGGTTGCCAAGCAAGGCCGTCCGCCATTTTTTTTGTCCGCCATTTTTTTTGGCTGCCATTTTTCCCCCTTTTCCGGCGGGTGCCTTACCTCCCTTGGGCTGGGCCAGCTGGTGGTCGGCCTGCTCCGTCTCTGCCGCTTGCCAGCTACGCCTCGGCCGGCACAGGGGGCGGAACCACGCATGCGTGGCGCTCCCGGGCAGGGAAAGTCCTCGACTTACAACCAGTTGGGTAGTCCTTGACTTACGACCGGTTTAGTCCTCGACTTACGACCTGTTTAGTCCTCGACGTATGACCGGTTGGGGTCGCGGCATTAAAAAGGTTGAGAACCACTGATTTAAGGTCAGGAGAGCAGAAGTAAATTCCATTTTTCTGTTCCAAAAGTGATTTTTTCAGGAGGCAGCTGGACTTTCTTGTGTTTCTGTTGAAGACATTTCACTTCTCATCCAAGAAGCTTCTTCAGCTCTGACTAGATGGTGGGGAATGGAAGGATTTATATTGCTTGCAGACAGATGTTCATTTGCATTCTTTTAGAGCAGGGGTGTCAAACTCGCAATGTCCATAAGTTAGAGAATTATGCATTGTATCAAGAACTACATAATTGTGTTTTGTTACCTATGTTGTGGGAAAGCGCAAACCACAGTTTACATAAAAATCATATGTGCCAAAATAAGTATTGGATACTATTACTTGTCTGAGGGAGAAGAAACAGAGGAACAAGCAGCAAGCATGGTGAAAAACTCACCTAAAGGGAGCACCAACATTTGGAGAGAATACAAACAAGATCCAATAATTCCAAAACTAACAGATTACAGTGAATTATTTTTCACCCAGACAAGCAAAGATCAAGAGCCACAAAGTTACTTAAAACTTTTATAGTATGTTGATCAAACACAGTCGAAGCTATAAACTAGCCGAAGTTCCCAAAAACTAAGAGAATGGATTTATAACTGATAAAGAAACAAGATAACCATAAAGGGGAACACAGATATCCTTCATGGCCGTGAAATCATAAAAGGCACATTCCTAGAAAATAAACATAGTACCTATAATAAATGAGTAGAGCCAAGATTAGGATTGTTATTCTAACCAGCTGACAATTTTGTACCAGAAAAGAGAGAGAGACAATAACATATCTTCTTGAGTTTTGCCCTTTCAGTGTGTGAACTCTGTAATCAATTACTCATCCCTTTGACCCAATAGTAAATGTTCCATTCCTAAGGATGTTACATGAGAGATATAAGAAAGGGAATACAAAAGGATATCTAGATATATGTATACAGAAAAGTCAGTAAACCTAAGGAAGCTTACAAATGGATTCAACCTGAGTTCTTATTCTATCTCACCACACTCTGGACTACCCAGTATATTTACATGTGTTTTCATACTGAAATAATACATTGGGAAATGACTCACCTTTTCAAAGTGTCATTACAGAAGTTGAGATTCATGAAGACAAGGCTCTGTAATGGTTAAGAATATCTTCAGTACGAATATGTTAATCATATCCACCACAGTTATACATTAACATCCATACTAGCTGAGCAAAAGAGTGCAATTTTCCATCTCAAAACATTGAAATCTGTGGTTATTTAATATTCTTCTATGAGAAAAGTTTCCTTAAAAATAAATATCCTACATAACCTGTTCATTTCATGATATCTAGTTGTGCTAAAAAGGAAAAAAAATGAAAGATTGACCACTGTTGAATTACATCTCAAGGATCACTAAGGATGTTGTAGTTCAGGTCCACAGGCCCATGCACTTCATAACAAGGGCAGTTAGACATCCCATCTATTTGAACCAAACAATGCTAGGAAATCAATGGCCTGATGCAGAAATATAATTTCAAACTTCATGGAGTCATACAGGGATAAGGACAGTTCACCCTTTCTTTCCTTCAAGTTCATTATATGGTAGTTTGAGCACTAAATTCTGGCTCCCTATTAGTTAAGAAATCAGCTCTGTCACACTCAATTGACAAAAAAGACTTTTTTTTTCCAGTCTAGATTTGGTGGAGAAGGATTTTCAAGTTGATTGACAATGGAAAGAATGCTTGTTTTTCCTAGTTGGTTTTGCCTTAATAAACCCAGCTGAGGAAAGCTTGCATAATTATAGAGTTGTGGGCCACTAGCTGTAGTAGTCTAACCCTGTTTCATTTCAGTAAGCATTTAGTGACTAGAGAAATAAGAAAGGTATATACAGTGTGATTGTCTTATAATGACTCTTTATAGTCCCCCTTTTTTACCCACACATTTACTTTCCTCCCTCTACCCATGTTAGAGCACTCTTCAATCATATGCAGCTAGGGGACCAATTAACACATACTACTGAAATGCTGTTTGGCAGCTACCCGATGACAACACTACTTTGTCATGGAGATTTCAGTGTGTGGTTAGAGCAGCAAACATACTGATTTTATGAAGCTACAACTGAATTTAAACAGCTTCCAGAACTGTTTTTTTAAGGGTACATCCAGGAAGATGTACCAACTATTCAGTGCCAATGGGCCCATATTTCTGATGTCAGACTCCCTCCTCTTGAACTACTAGTGTGCTTGCTCTCACATATTTGATATTTTAGACACTATTTGTTAGTGTAAGTCAGGGCTCTACACTTATAATAAACACCATGTTTTGAGTAAAAGAAAAAGGGGGATGGGATGGGAAGTGGAGAATGGATAACAATTGTAACAGAAAAACAGTTGTGATCAAAATAACTGCAATGCTGCTGGGGGAAGGAAGATTACATGGAGAAGGTGAATGCCTGCTTGGGCTGACAGAATCTGTTAAGTTTCCTTCAGAGTTTGTGCATTCTTGACAGTTATGTAACCTGAGGAATCTGTATGTGGAGAGTCAAAAAGGTCAAGGTAAGAATCAAGACCCCACAACAGAAGCCCACCCTTTTCTGTGCATTAAAACAAATGTAAAAAGGGGGCAGGTTTCAATTGCATGATTCCAGCTGCCATCTTGACTTTCCTCTCCTAGATAACCCTGTATGTAATCATGTTGCTTTCTGATGCCAGACCGGAATTTTTGAATGCTTAGAAAATCCCATTATTGGTTAACCCAATTATTCTCTGTTTCAACAAAGTTAATTTCCTACATTGTTAAGCAGTTGGAAGTAGATAATATTATCTATTAGCTATAAGCCATCCAGGTATCTATTGGTAAATCAAGATTTATCTTCTTGAATTTTTCCTTAAATTCTTCATGAGAATGAAACATGAGAAGGTATCAGAATCATCATCAATCTTTATCATTTAGATAAAACTAGAATTAATCTTTTGGGCATGATCTTTTACAGGTCTTTATTTTATTAGTAGAGAAAAATGCATTTTCTAAAATGAAACAGTGAAGTGGAATAATAAGTTATTTAATTTGTTTCCAAAGCTTTACATTTAATACAGCTATATATTTAATATTATGTTTTAGTATGTTTCATTCACCTTTCTTACAGTTCTTCAAATAGTTTTGTTTGTAGTTATATTGATTTAATTTTAGTTGGTACATTGGGATTATCTTTGCAAATAGCAGCATGTGATGATGGTTAATAGCATGCTACTTTATTTTATTTCAATTCTGTTCCACTTAGAAATGTATTATGTGTTCCCTGCTGCCAAAGGCTGCAAAAAACCCTTGAAGTAGCAATATAGAATGCTATTTCTTTGGTACAGAAGAGACTGAAGAGTAATGATGCCTTTTTAATACAAACAAAGCACAATGGAAGCAAGTATGTCTTCTTAGCAAGCTCTAAGTCCACTAATCTTCTATCAGATTTTCAGGCTGAATCTTTGCACACGAAGCTGTTCAATTACAGTCATTCAATTTTTTTTTTCTCTTTCTATGTATAAAATACATAGTTCTTTGTAGCTTAGATTGAAGTTGGGAAGGGGTATGAAGATCTTATCCTTCTCCTTGAACCCCTAAGACTGTCCATACTGCCCTATCACATGGGGGGGGGGAAATGGAGAGTTATTCCCTCCTTTATTATTTTTATTTATTTATATTCCACTTTTATTATTTTTATAAACAATCAAAGGCAGTGAATATATCCAACACACCTTCCTCCTCCTATTTTTCCCACAACAATCCTGTGAGGTGGGATGGGCGGAGAGAGACTGGCTGGCCCAGAGTCACCCAACTGGTTTTCAGTCAGTTTGGAACAGTAAATACTGAAATTGTGATTCAATGAAAAATGTGTCCAATACCTCAATCTGAATGATAAGAAATTTACTTTGTGGAGTTATAGTTAGGAAATGCCAATTTTATTGTTCTCTCTCTCTCTCTCTCTCTCTCTCTCTCTCTCCCTCTCTCTCTCTCTCTCTCTCTCTCTCCCTCTCTCCCTCCTTTCTCTCTGTCTTTCTCTACCACCCCAATCAATTCCTTTAACAGATTGAAATGGACATTCAATTTTAGGGTGTTTTTCAATTTGGTATAAAAATGATCCAGACTGCAATGAAACAAATCTTAAAAGTCAAATTGAGAGAGAATTTTAAAGTTGGAAGGGACCTTGGAGGTCATCTAGTCCAACCCCCTGCTCAGGCAGGAAACCCTATACCATTTTAGAAAAATGGCTGTCCAGTCTCTTCTTGAAAACTTCCAGTGTTGGAGCATTCACTGCTTCTGGAGGCAGGTTGTTCCACTGGTTAATTGTTCTAACTGTCAGGAAGTTTCTCCTTAGTTCTAGGTTGCTTCTCTCCTTGATTAGTTTCCATCCGTTGCTTCTTGTCCTGCCTTCAGGTGCTTTGGAGAATAGCTTGACTCCCTCTTCTTTGTGGAAGCCCCTGAGATATTGGAATACTGCTATCATGTCCCCCCTCATCCTTCTCTTCATTAAACTAGACATACCCAATTCCAGCAACCGTTCCTTATATGTTTTAGCCTCCAGTCCCCTAATCATCTTTGTTGCTCTTCTCTGTACTCTTTCTAGAGTCTCAACATCTTTTTTATATCGTAGTGACCAAAACTGGATGCAGTATTTCAAGTGTGGCCTTACCAAGGTATTGTAAAGTGGTATTAATACTTCACGTGATCTTGATTCTATCCCTCTGTTAATGCAGCCTAGCACTGTGTTGGCCTTTTTGGCAGCTGCAGCACACTGCTGGCTCATATTTAAGTGATTGTCCACTAGGACTCCAAGATCTCTCTCACAGTTACTACTATTGAGCAAGGTACCACCTATACTATACCTGTACATTTGGTTTTTCTTGCCTAAATGTAGAACTTTACTTTTTTTACCATTGAATTTCATTTTGTTAGATAGCGCCAGTGTTCAAGTCTATCAAGATCCTCCTGTATCTTAAGCCTATCTTCTGGAGTGTTGGCTATTCCTGCCAACTTGGTGTCATCTGCAAATCATCATCAATGATTTGGTATCCCCTCACCAAATCATTGATGAAGATGTTGAAGAGCACTGGGCCTAAAACAGAGCCCTGGGGCACCCCACTATACACTTCCATCCATGTAGATGCAGTTCCATTGAGGACCACCCGCTGAGTACGGCCGGTCAGCCAGCTACAAATCCATCTATTGATTGCCTAGCTTACCACAAGGTAACTCTGGGAGGTTTTACAGTATTAAAAAGATAAAATTTTACAAAGCCTGTATACATGCAAACTAAATAATATAAAAAGGTAAATAGTCAACTAACTAACTAAAAATTGTTCCTAGACTACAATCTAATACATGGATATGTACCATATGCAAAATCTGGATTTTTCCAAACTTAGAATTTGTACTCTAGTTTTCTAATATTTCCTAATCAAAACATATTTTTAATACTGTGGATAGAATTTAATGTAGTTCCTTAATGATATATTCTGTTTTGATGATAGTGCCATTCATATTTTGCTCTGAGCTTTAGTGATGTTTGTTCTTTTAAAATGATATAAAATATTATTCATAATCTATGATATATCAGAAGCTAGATGCTCCATGATATTTGTAAATCCTTTGTTTATCCATTTATTTCCCTTTCATGCTTTTTTGTAGGCTTATACTTCTTCTTTATAGTGTTCAATTAAAAATGCTTTTAGCTGAAACTCTACTTTCTCTATTAAAGACCAGGGCCATATTTCTGTGATTTGCTTAATGTATAACCTTCATTAGAAACAAATATAATCAAAATAATAGTAACAATTTCAGTAAAATTAGGGATGGACAAATTGCTTTCACCCAGTTTCTCATATTTTTTTTTCATTTTCTCTTCATTGCATTCTTACAAAAGTTTGATTTTTTTTTGAAAAAAGTTTGCATGAACATCTGTACTCATTATTGTTATCAGCCCAAGTCAATCCAATGCAACATGAAGCCTTCTTTATAGTTGACTGTGATCCATCAACATGAGGCCCATATGGATTAGCAGAGAGATGTTTCCATCCCAAAACTAATAGAAGTGCACATTTTGAAGATAACACTGTTTCAGTTAACACATTTATCTTATGTGTGAAATTAGATTGTTAATTAAATTTCTCCTCCATCACTAATTTAAAGGGCTCCAATTGATCAGGAATGCTGATTGTATGGGTTTCCTGAGTAAGAGCATCTTCTATATTCAAAACTGCTTTTGTTATATCTCTGCTCTAGTTTAACAATTAGCTTAATAGTTTACTGGACACTCAAGATTTCTCTTTAAGTATATCATGCTCTCTCTCTCTCTCTCTCTCTCTCTCTCTCTCTCTCTCTCTCTCTCTCTCTCTCTCTCTCTCTCTCTCTCTCATATCTACATATATATGTAGGTCTTTAGTTATTCGGGTTTTTCTCCCGCGTAGAATTAGAAGTGTCTTGGCGACGTTTCGACGAAGTCACATTCGTCATCTTCCCTGGTCCAACACCTTCTATAGTTCTTGACACTCAGGTGACACTGCATGCATATTCCTAGGATTCTATGCCTCTTTTTGTGGTCCAGAAGTCACAAAGTGGTTATATATTCCCATATATATATATATATATATTATCTTGAGTTTGGTTCTCCCTTAATTCTTTGTTAGCAATCCAAATTTTGAATATATATATATATATATATATATATATATATATATATATATATATATATATATATATATATATATATATATATATATATATATATATATATATATATATATATATAAATCCCTAATTATACTAAAAATGCAAATCCTGGGTAAATCCATATAATAGAAATAAAATAGTCTGAGCACCAGGATAATATTAAAACAAAAACTGTTTAATACAAAAGCTAAAGCTTTAGCTTTATATATATATAAAGAAAACCTCTATATCAATATATATTTTCATGAGACAGATTTAAAATTATACTTCCAACTTCTGGAATATTTATATAGCATCTTCTTTAGCAATTGCTCTGTCTTCTTTTTAAATAACTTCCTATCTAGGACTCAAAAAAATAAATGCTGCTAAAACGCCTCATTTTTGCTTCTCCCTTGCTCTGAGCTCTAGTAAAATAGTCTCATAAGACAGGAAGGTCAAACTTAGCATAAGAAATGCAGGATGCTTTTTCCCAATTAGCTGCCTTCCTCTGTTCTGTGCCAGGAAACGCAAAACAGGAAACCAGGCAATTACAAGTTTGAAATGCTTTATTTCTGTGTTATTATACCCTGATCACAGTCAAAGGTGCATAACTTGCTTTGCAACTTGAAGCACTGGCAGCTGCAAGAGGAAACATCTGACTAGCTAGAATTGTCTCTAGCTGAGTGGCAAGGAATTCCACAAGCCAGTCTGAATGACCAGCTGAATGTAGGTCATGTAGGACAAACTGGAAATGTAGGGTCTGAAGCAACAGAGATCTGGAGTCAGAAAGTAGTTTCCAGGGGAGGACTAAGGACCTGGAAGTAGCTGTTATGTAGTCCCAAAGCTTAATACGGCTTGGTGTTCCTACCCTCTCATTCAAGGAGGTGTGCTGATCACTTTTACTGAGCCCTTTGAAGCTGTTGACTAGTACTTGGGCAAGCTCCCAGGCCCTGCATTACCTGAATCAGGTCTCAGCTCTTCAGACACATTGTCCCATATCTTGTGCCTTCAATTAGTCCAGGGGTAGGCAACCTTGGCATTTTTATGACTCGTGGACTTCAACTCCCATGCTGACTCAGGAATTCTGGGAGTTGAAGTCCATGAGTCATAAAAGAGCCAAGGTTGCCTACCCCTGAGTTAGTCCCTTGTTGGATCACCACTATCCTCTTTCTCTTTCTCTTTCTCTTTCTCTTTCCCTTTCCCTTTCCCTTTCCCATTCCCATTCCCATTCTATTCTATTCTATTCTATTCTATTCCAGTCTAGTCTAGTCTAGTCTAGTCTAGTCTAGTCTATCTACTTCTCCCTCTTTCATTTCATTGATATGAATGTTTTCTTGGAATTTTTAAAATTGGATTTGTGATTCAAATTAAATCATACAGATAGTGGTTTTTTTCCCTATAACCCTTGACTGTGAAATCTTGTTCACCTGAATATAATCTCAAACCCTTCTTTGATCTTCTGATTTAACAGTGCTGGAGATGGAGGGATTGGATTCAGTGCATGTCTCACCATATCCCTTGCAATATGAGACTTAAATACTAGACAGTAATTAAAAAAAGGAATAATACAACTTACAGAATTGAAAATCATTCTAGCTAAACAACTAATTTAAAATGATATGTTTCATGAGTATGTTGACAATCCTGGCACTCTCAAAATCTCTGGGTTGTCTTCAGCTTGCTGAGGTAGAATGCATGTATATAAACTGAATAATGAAATTTCATTGTTTTGAATGTTTTTATTATACCTATTGTGTAAGCCTGTTACTTGTGTTAGTATACATTTTATATCTGTACAACAACAATTACAAAATATTGAGTGATGATTTGCATCTATGTGTGCATGGTTTATTTTGGGGCAAGGAAGAATATCTCTGATAGTTAAATTCTTGAAAAATAGGATCTGTATTCAGTACCCCAGATTAATATAAATAGCATTTTGAGATGGGAAATGTTAAATTTCTGTTTCCTTCGCTGACAGAAGCCTGTAATTATATGATATAATTATATGATATTAATAAAATTTACAGCTAAACAAGATGTGGACAATTAAAATTCATGCTTCAAGGGATGTTTACAAGAGGGCTTTCAATCTTCCTTCCCTTAAATAAGTGGATATTCAAAAGTAAATGGATATTTCAACCCTAATCACATGTGCAATAAATTCAGTAGCAGAGAAATAAAGTAGAAACAAAACCAAGTAGGTAGAAAGAGGAGAAAACACTGCAGAGGTTGCATTGATATAAATTAAAGAAGCCTAAAAAGGATTTGAAACAGAAGGAGGGCATCATTTAACAATAATGATAGGAATAATAATATCAGAAACTTAGAAAGGAGTTGATTGAACTGAGAAAACAAAGGTCACTTAATTAAATGTCATTTATTGTCTTTATCCTTAATAAAGGAAAATTCAAACAAATCATGGGGAGCATATGAAACACTTGCATTGAAAAGAATCATATCCCACCTGAATTTCACTGAGTTGGAATATTTGCCTGGTTGATAGGTACATTCTGAATTGAAAGGAGTTTGCCAGTCAGTAAAATAAACTGATTTTCTTTTTCTTTCTTCTCTCTCAATCAGTTCTTTGGAAAAGGTAGCTTATTTGGAAAAGGTAGCTTATTATAAGTGTGAGTGGAATCACAGTTGTTAA
Organism: Protobothrops mucrosquamatus; assembly: GCF_001527695.2. Classification (NCBI taxonomy): domain Eukaryota; kingdom Metazoa; phylum Chordata; class Lepidosauria; order Squamata; family Viperidae; genus Protobothrops; species Protobothrops mucrosquamatus. Next base: position 85,716 of record NW_015386792.1, read on the forward strand.
GGCACCAAAGCTCCAGAGATAGAGATCAGAACATCTACATGAAGATTTTATGATGATCTATGTAAGGATTGGCAAGCCATGGCTTGCATTACCTCAAAACTAACATGCATCTCATAAATATTTGTCTCCAACATGGCTGAATTCAGGTGGTATAATTTAAACAGAACAAAACAAAATCACAGGAAGCAATGATAAGTCATTCCCATTCCTATCTTTAATATGATTTCAAAGTCCTCATACAAATCAAAGTCATGACACTGAAGATTTGGCAGCAATACAACTAAATTCCACTAATGCATTTTTTCTTTCTTTCTGTATATCTCCCCCACAATAAAGGTAGGAATGGGAGTCTTAAAGCCCATCTTTAAATTCCCACATTTTAGCCCCATCATATGACTCAGGATGGCCTACAGCAGCTCTCCAGAAGGCCAAGAAGCCAAATTGTAGGCAATGATTCTTTAGAAGTTGCCAACCTCAGTCTCGATCTAGGTGTCATGGTTTCGATAGATGAGAGCAGTAGAAATAAGAACTCTGAGGCAAATTGCTTTCCTCAAAAGAATAATTTTAATGGCTACATAATATCAGTACGAACAAAGGTGAAACCAAGACTGAAAGTTACCCCCCCCCCAAAAGGTTACAAAGTAAAAGTTGAACTCCCCACCCCTTTAGTGTGTCATAAATCACAATTACCACCTTTGGCGGGCTTCCTAACGGTAGCTCCAGCCCGCCAAACATTTAGGCTGCTTGACCTTGGTTCCCACAAGAAAGTTTTGCTTTGACTAAACTAAAAGAATGCATCTCCCCCCTCCCTTTGCTGTGGCAACCGAAAAGCGAAGAAACATGGTTGAATTCAGAGCATTTGAAGGTTTGACACTAGGTTGGACTGGCCCTGCTTTACCTCACAGGCCTGAAAGGTTTGCCTAAGGCAGTGTTTCTCAACCTTGACAATTTTAAGGCATGTGGACTTCAACTCCCAGAATTCCACAGCCAGCATTGCTGGCTGTGGAATTCTGGGAGTTGAAGTCCACATGCCTTAAAATTGTCAAGGTTGAGAAACACTGGCCTAAGGTCACTTTCCACCTGCCTTGAGAATCTGTCCAAATTCAATTTCTGTACCAGATATAAAGGCAGAAATAAATCAGTGGATAAAAATATATTTTACAGCTTAGTCAAAACGTAGACTGCAGCAGTTCAGGATGGATGTCATGGATTCTCATTATCTATATTTGAGGACAGCTACTGTGGCTGGAAACAGATGCTTCTTACTTATACTGATTCTTTAAACCACATACAATTACTAAGGAAACCCTAAGGGCCATTTTGCACATATATTTGCCTTGAAATATAAAATATTGCTATATTAAATATATTTATAAAGTCAGCTATTTTCCTTAGGGAACTCTCAATCTTTCTTGATTTAGAGTGAGCATCATTTATGCCTGGGGGTATGTTCTCCAGGGAATAACCTACAGATCAATGTTGGGTTGGGATTAAACAATGAGAAGAGCCAGAGCCAAGTATATGTGAAGAAGGTCCTATTCTCTCTTTTTCAGGCATCCTCATTTCTGTCTTTATCTGATTCCCCAGAATAGTACAGATAATTTTTCCCATACATATGAATTGGTGATTTGTGGAAGGCTTTCAGGTTCCAATTAAGAACTCAATTGCCTCTCCCTCCCCACCTCAACCCCGCCAATGAGTTCAGTTAAAACCAAGTTAAACAGTTAACTCAATTACACCTTAATATGTATAACACTTTCAAATATACTATACCTAAAACTTGCTATCTAATGGTAAGTGTGGAATGACCTTTATTCTCTCCAATGATTCTGCTCTATGCTATGTGCTACTAGAAGAAAGTGTGCTTTTAAATGATAAAATGTTTTTAAAATACCTACTGTAAGTTATAATAAAGTTTAGGGATAAATTTATTTCAGTGTGACTGCGGAAAGATGAAATGAATTGGAATAACCTGTGATGGCAAATGCAAAAATAAACTTTTTTTCAACTAGGAATAGATAACTTTCGTATTTTCTCCATATATAGAAATTTTAAATGTGGGGTTAGTTTTGCCCCATTTAGGAAGAAATTTGTAGATTGTTGAGAGATCTATAAAAGGGAAATGAAAGAAAATTTCAGTCTGCGTATAATTGATCAAGGGTGTTTCTCCACTGTTCCTGGCTAGTTCTGGTCTATTTTCAAAGTCCTTTTATTAGTTTTTCTTACCATCTAAAATTTGATCCCATTCTACTCTGATAATTATCTACTGACTAACAAACAGATGAATAGTCAAGTTTCTGAGACACTTGATCTCATTTATTACCAACTTTCCATTAGATTGGAGAGAACAAAAGGAGGTGTATCGTAAGTCAAATTCATAAACATAGTGAAATCTGCTGGAATTCAGTGCCTTACTTTTAAGAAATAAATTTAAAAGCCTTGAACAAACTATTCTTGATGGATGGTATTTCTGCTTTAGGACAACATTAACTAATATTTGTAAGCTTTGTACATGTTACCCCAAATGAATTGTATTTTTTAAATTGTTTTTCTTCAAGAACGATAAAACACCATCCTAAGGAGCCTTAATATTTGCAAGGCATATGTTACATTCATTTAGAGCAATTTGTATACATTTTCTTTCTGCCATTCATCCTGTTCTTGTGTCAGTCCTCTGTTTCTGCTGTTGCACTGCTATTTGTAATACATAGTTTTTACAACAGTAACAGAGTCAGTCTTTGGAACAAAAACAAAAACGTTGACTGTAGCACCTTAAAGCACCAGCAGGTTTATTGTAATATGCTTTTTCGCCGACAGCTGTCTACATTCAGTATACAATGTAGTTGATATTTCAGAACAGAATAGAACATCTGCTCCTGAGAATGTTGTTTTCCCATGAATCAACCACCTTAGATTCTTCTATTATTTTTTGTTTAGCAGACAAAATTTAAATTAGCTTAATGGAAAAAGTGGAATCAAGTCAATAGAGAATTTTAGGACTAGTTCACATTGATCATAATATCCTTCTATCCTCCAGATAGAAGTGCTTAGAATAGTTACTGGAATAGATTTCCTTTTATTCCAAAGAGGGCTACGGTTGCAGATTCTTCTATCTACTTTAGAGCATTGATTTATCCCAGACATATATTCTGTAAAAACAATTCCTAATTGTTGACATACTAAGGCTTCGTTTAAAAAATAAAATAAAACTGAAGAAATACCCATTAAAACATGATGCCTGGCAGAAGGATCACTCTTCATCCTTGACTGAAGACACCACAAACTATTATGCTGTTAATCCCACCAAACTAGTTGTTCCACTTCCATTCATATATGATTTAATCTGGTAGATATTAATAAAATAGTCATGCTTAAGTGGCTATGAGAAAAAAACAGATAAACACTCTTTAGCTGTCACGATAAATGGAAAGGGATCTTCCATGTTTGACTAATCAGAAGTTTTGCTGAATTCAGCTGAATTTATTCCAAGGGAAAGCGTCTGGAATTTCAGCTTTAAGTATTATTTGTTTTAAAGGAAGATATTGATTAGAAAAGGGCATATCCTTCTCTTTGTGACAATTGCAATATACAGCATGAATACCAATGTTGCTTGTATGAAAAAGATTTTTTTCTTTTTCCCCTTGAAGTCTCTCTGTGTTATCTGTGAGGCTACAGAGGGAGAGCCTTGTGCAAATCTTGCCTTGATCCCTTCTTCCCCCATTAAAACTTCGGTGATTTCTGCATCCTGCTGCAAGCCCGTAAGCATAAGCATCAACTTTTTCTGGCCTTTCTCCCTATACTAGAACTTCTGCACAATTCTTCAAGGGCTATTGCCTTTTGCTTATCCAATACTGAAAATCACACTTTACTAGAGATGTGAGCACTTGATCTTGAAAAACATTTATGGATTATTTTTTTTAAAAAAAATACTCTTATAAGCAAATAACTGTTATCCATCACCTGAAAATATATGCTGGCAAATCTCTACATCTGGTTCAGCTATAGAGAAAACATGATGAGAATTAGAAGGACGATTTTCTTCCTTAAGAAATACGTTTTTGTGCTTGGATGTTGTCTGTGAAACTGCAAGGCGTTACAGGTAATCCTTGACGCACGAGCAGAAATGGGACCAGTATTTTGGGCACTAAGCAATGTGGTCATTACATAAGTCATCCCATGATCGGATTTGATTTTACAACGATTGACCATTAAGTGAATCATGTGATTCTTAAGTGAATTGCATAGCCATTAAGTGCATCTGACTTCCCCGACTGATTTTGCTTGTGGGAAGCTGACTGGGAAGGATTGCAAATTGTAATCAGGTGATTGCAACACTCATAAATGTCAGCCAATTGCTGAATTGTGATCATGTGACTGTGTGGGGTGATGTGATGGTCATAACTTTGAGGATGAGTTTTAAGTCCTGTTTTCCAAGCCTATCATAACTTCAAATCACTGTTAAACAAATGGTTATAAGTCAAGGAGTACATGTACAGTTAAATCTTCCTTCCTTCCTTCCTTCCTTCCTTCCTTCCTTCCTTCCTTCCTTCCTTCCTTCCTTCCTTCCTTCCTTCCTTTCTCCCATTAGCTAAAGCCAAAAGCTAAGGAGAGCTATAGCATTGCTGAGCTCCATAAAAAGCAGCCCATCTCCTTTGTTTATAGCTATTCATGCCAGGGAAGATAAGCCTTGTTTCAATTCATTGCAAGAGAGCACATAACCTTTCTTTCTTTAGAATAGCTCGGCAAGACTGTTATACACCGTTCCCATCACAATTAGCTGCATTATCGCCATCTGTCCCCCACCTTTTCAGTTACAAATGAGAGCAAATGTCCAGTCACAAACTGATTGAAAGATCTTGTTCTTTCTTTCTCATAAGATTGTTTGGTTCTCTTGTGACTCACAGCTGAATTTAGAGAACAGGAGAGAGGGCAGAAGTTCAATATTCTCCCTGGAAATTCCCTGATAAAACCCTTGTATTTTGCAGGAAGGATGGCATTTGCTCCGCACAGGAATACATTCTTTACGGCCACTTTCTATGACAGCAACAAGCTTGCTGCCCATCTGTGCTTTAGTCTCCTTTCTCTGCTTGCTTCTCCACCAAATCACCGAACTCACTTTTGAAAAATATGTTCCTAATATAAAAATACCCCATAGGGGCATTGTGATATATTTGCCCAACCGGCTCTAATGGTATGAAATTGCCCTAAAGAATGTAAAATGAGTAATGCTTGATGCACCTTGCTGAGAGGTAAAGATAAATCTCATCTGTTTTTAGGGCTCAGCGTCCCTTGGAGACTTCATTTGAAGATTCAGGTGCAGTAAGAACTCAGCCGACCTGCCAGAAAGTCACCCCGTCTGAGCCAGCATTCCCATGAATCATTAGACGAGCGATTTCAGCCTTTCTACAAATCTCAGAATTGTTTTCGTAATGAAGTCACAGGTTCCTCTTTGTTTTCCGCTTGAAACAATGTGGTCTCAACTTCTAGCCTATTGCAGTTGGTAAAGAGAAGCATGGAAGAAGCTAAGGTTAAGGTACACAGCTATTTCATGTGCTCAGTTATCACTATTCCCTTTCATATGCAACATATCTGTCAAACAGCTAATGCTGTATGGTCACCTGACACAAATGCAACAAAATAAATTGGTCTGTTGTATTATTTGTATCTGTTTTGATTTCCTCAGCAGGACCAAGATAACATCATCATCATCATCATCATCATCATCATCATTATTAGCCTTATTTCCTTAATTCCACATCTTTTTTAACCTTCCATTTATTTCCAAAATTAGGTTAGGTTCCTTCTAAATTAGACAGAAAATTATAAACAAGAGCACAATATTTTACTTCAGCCCAGTATGGCTAATGACCAGCAGCCATATGTTGTAAAGCTTTGGTCTGAAGTAGTAGCCAGCCCAGATTCACAAGTAATGCAGCCAGCCCTGGAAAGGATGCCAAAGAATGAGATTTAAGTTAAGCCAGTAAATTTGATTGGCTTTTCTACCCAAAATGGCAGATCTATTTGGGAACATTTCAAACATATTGGTAGAACTTGTTTTGTTGTGGCAAGATGTCAGTCATAAATTTCTACGGAGACCACTTGCCATCTTCCTAGTAAGTGAAAGCACATTAGAAAGAGATTCAGAAATGTTGTTTTTCAATCCCTTCTGCTTATAAAGTTTATTCCTATTTATAATGCATTTAGTGACTCACATCACTGCAGGAAAAAAAATCTGTCTTCACATTGAATTATGGTGGCATTGTTCAAAATATGGAGGATGGCCACCTGGTGAGTCATGGACTGCATCCAGTCACCCACACCATTTTAAATGCACTCTGGACACCTAACCAAAACTAACCAATGATTAAACCAGAAAAATTTCCTTCCACGTTTACATGAAAAAATAATAATAGTTCTTTGAATATGAGAGATTACTCTTATAGGGGCATCTATATATGGTAGGGAGACCCGAAGTCCTGAAGTCCTGCCCTTTTATTAATATTTCATGTGTATATACAAGAAATGGGACTTCAAATGGTATGGCCATATCTGTTCCTTGGATTTTTTGCCCCATCCCCTATGGACACCCTGAACTCTGTAATATTAGCATTTCTGAATAGATTTTGTAGATAACATTTGAATGAAAAGTTAATGTCATTGTGAAGTCCTCATTATTAAACTGTTTAAATTGATAATAAATCAGTATGCTTTGTTTTCTCTTCAGATGATATACAACTTTCCCTTTTTATCTTTACTATAAAATCTTATTCATTAGGATGTCAAACTGAATGGCAATAAAGCCCCTGATATATGATTCTTGGCCTCTCCATTGACTAAGCACACCTGTTGTGGAAGACTATACTATGGGAAAAATTGAAAGGAAAAGATTTCTAGGTCTTAAACATAATATGCTAAATGGTCCATTCTTGATGGAGCCACAATAATTAAAGATGTTCTATGTTGTTAATCTGAATATATTGCGATATAATTGGAGTAAAAAATTTACATTATTCAACAAGAAGAAATAAAGCTTACTCTCAAGTGTAAATATTCTTGGCTACTGAAAATAGAATAAAAAATGGTTTACAAAACAATAGGGATGTATCAAGAAATACATTCTTTTTATGGGTTTAGATAGATTTATACCCCAGCTTCCTATTACTTTAATCCAAAAATGGCTAATCAATTACTTTCTTCTGAGTGTTATACAATGTAGTCCAGCTCCTATTGAAAAAAAATATTTATTTTTAATAAAACATGGATAAAAGCTCTATCATAGATTCAAGAGCATCAGTAGATCAACAGAGACTGCAATCTTATGCTTATTTATCTGACATCTTTCTTCTAAATAATTATGCATCAGGTTGCACTATAAAAGAAAGCCCCAATACTATGCCAGCAACATTTAACATTGAAAGATCTTCTGAGGCAGATCAATAGGTCTGATTTCATTTCAGAAAAAAAAGCAGGGCACCATAAAGGCAGAATTACAAAGTACAACTACTGAAAACAGTGCTAATTTTTAGGCAAATTTATATGGAAAATGGAGAATGAGTGTTCCTGATCCAAGACATTTAAATTTTATAAAATTATAAAATGCACAGTTGCCACAAGAGCACTTTGAAAGTAAATTGAAATAAAATGCAACGATAAAATAAAAAGAAATCTAGAGATTAAAGCTGGTAGGAATGATTGTTTGAGATGGCACCTTCTTCTATGCAGTGAAGATGTAGATACAGTATGTATGTAGGTGTAGGTACATGTATATATCTGTATATGTATATGTATATGCAGACATGTGTGTGTGTGTGTGTGTGTGTGTGTGTGTAGAATCTTTGTTTATGCATTTTCAGGAGAACATTAAACCAAAAGTCCCATGAGATTGCCGAAATCCAAGTTGAAAACTTGTAATATGTTATCTTGTGAGATCTCATAGAACAGTGGTTCTCAACCTTTTTAATGCTGCGACCCCCAACCGGTCGTAATTCGAGGACTAAACCGGTCGTAAGTCAAGGACTACCCAACCGGTCGTAAGTCGAGGACTTTCCCTGCCCGGGAGCGCTGCGCATTCGTGGTTCCGCCCCCTGCGCCGGCCGAGGCATAGCTGGCAAGCGGCAGAGACGGAGCAGGCCGACCACCAGCTGGCCCAGCCCAAGGGAGGTAAGGCACCTGCCGGAAAAGGGGAAAAAAAAATGGCAGACAGCCTTGCTTGGCGACCCCCCGTGAAATGGTCGATCGACCCCAAATGGGGTCCCGACCCATAGGTTGAGAACCGCTGTCATAGAAGAATGATAACAACTTACCTAATCTTACACAAACATGTGAAAAATGTGTAAAATTTTGAGATTGTTGAGAAATCGCACATAAGAACATTAGAATCTTTTAAGGTCTGCGGAATACAGCTTAAATGCCCTGATGCTTATTAGTGCCATATTGCCAGTGTTTGAGGCAGTGGTGGGATTCAGCCAGTTCGCATCACTTCGGCAGAACCAATAGCATTTTTTTTTTGTTGCCCAGGCCCAGAATGGACTTCCGGAAGCAGCATCCATGCAGAGAACCAGTTGTTCACATATTTGAATCCCACCACTGGTTTGAGGGATAGCACATGTCTGCTGGATTATTGTAGGGAGAACATTCAGAAAGAGGTACTTTGTTTTATTTTATGTTTTATAAAGCTATATTATATATTATAGCTTTAATATTATAGCTTTAATGTCATTACAACATCTTCATTGACTTTCATGCACAACATATTAAATTCACCACAAAGCAATTCTTTCTAGAAAACTAAACTCAGTGTGAGAGATAGACCTTATGGCAATTTCTTTCCACAACTGAAAAGGCCTATCTTCAATTATTACATGTTTCATCTCAATTTTTTTTAATAATTGGGGAAGTACATTTGAAAGGAAATAGGGCTCCATGTATTTTGACCCTGAGATGATCCAGGTTTAAAAGATTAAAACAAACTCTCAAAAAGAAATTGACAGCTTTGACAGATCTCCACTTAGATTAATCAATCAGCTCATGAGATGATCTTTCTAGCATTCAATAAATGAACATTAAAAAAATGTTCAGAACTGTTTGCAGGAAACTGCATTACGAGTCTGGTTCTGAAGATAAGAAACTTCAAATAATAGTTAATGCTTTGCTTATAAAATCATACAGGAACAAAGAAATGCATGACGATTGAATAATATTGTTTTATTCTGAGGTTTTAATAAGCATTTTAAACATGGCCTACAAATGACCCCTGACTTCCCAGTATAACAAACAGTAAGGGGGAAAAACCCTCATGCAATATAAATTAATTCTGGACCTTGTTCTTAAGGTTTTGTCTTGATTCAATGCAGCCATCTATCAATTTGGGTACGTGGCAGTTCTTCTGTGACCTTTCTGAAATAATGTTGCCTTTGGTAGGCAACTCCAAAGTATAGTGACAAATGAGGAAGAAGTAGAGGGAATCTTCCCAGGAAATAGCCTGGTTAAAAAGAGACTTTAAATCAAAGCAACAATATAACAACTCCACAGACATCAAGTTGCAATGTCCATAAAATGTACTGAGGAAACTTTGAAGCACTAAGTGCTTATTAAACACAGTCGGAAAACCTATAGACCTGCCAAAGTTAGGTTGTCAAAATTTAGCAGTTCAATTTGTGACAATTTTTAGAGAACGAAGAAGCAAAATAATCCTTGGTGGGTTGAATATGAAATTTGAAAATGCTTCTTCTAAATATGTCCTGTGGCCCTTGGGTGTTTATTTATTGATTTGTTTATTTGTTTATTTTAAAAAGGGCAACCTCTGACTGCTGAAGTGAAAGCCATGCAATAATAAAATATACAGAAAATAGATGGGCAGTATGAATAAGCATAGTTTTGAATGTCTATGTCTTGTGTCTAGATCATGCAAGAAACTATATTCTTTAATTTTAACTTGGTGGACTAAGATTTGGAGCAAAACCAGTGAAAATGTTGCTTTTGCGGTATCAGCTTAGATGACACAGACTCTTTAGCATCTTGGGGAGCTCTTTGGGCTCAGTGGTTAAAGTGCAGTATTGCAGGAAAACTCTGCCCACAGCCTCGAGTTCGGTCCTGACTGGGCTCAAGGTTGACTCAGCCTTCCATCTTTCTGAGATTGATAAAATGACGACCCAGATTGTTGGGGGGAAATATGCTGATGTTGTAAACTGCCCAGAAAGAAGGCTTTAAAATGCTATGGTGCAGTATTTAAGCCTAAATATTATTACTGTTACTATCGCACAACTTACTGCCCACGAGGGGCAGTGTGGTGTACACAGTTAAGGATTTACCATGGATTCCCTTGGGTCTTTCACTCTGCCTGCTCTTAGTTTGATGGCCTCAGGGACTACAATAATCATTCTTTGCATCTCTGACTCGTAGTATTTAGTTAGAATAGACTTTAATGAGCTCCATCATGTATTTCCCTAAGCAACTTTTTTTTCCTGTTAAAGTTGTAAATCTCCATTAATCCTTGCTCAAGTTAGATTTTTACTTTCAAGAATATTATCTCTCCCTTATGCTACTTTCAACACGTGTGAGGAAATCTAAAAACCTTATATTTAATCTCTGAAAGTTCATCCATCCATGGAAGCCCCTTTTAGTAGGGTGATGGCCATGCAATAATAGATGTCTGTATTAGGGCAGGCCAGATGCATTAAAAAATAATTCACTTAATGTTGCAATTTGGTTCATTTTTCACCCTTCCTTGTTTTAAAAGCCTGGAAACATTAGTGTACTGCTAGTGAAAAGTAGACAAAAAACCTGCTTATCTCAGGATCATGGAATTGCTGTTAGATTACATTTTTCAAAAAGAAGAATAGCTAAAGCACATAGATTAATGCACTTGAGCTAGAAGGTCTTATCCTATTTACTTTTTTTTAAAAAAAAATCAGCACACTCCATCTATCTGAGAAATTATTTATAACATCCTTACTAACCAGCTATTAAATTTGTAATTTGGGAAATTAAAAACAAACAAACATACGACTCACAATTGTCCTGGTTTAAAACATATTTCTATATACAGCTGATTTTTTTATCCCTAGGATTTTGTTCTGGATCTCATGGGAAGCTCCACATATGTAGTTATGCATGCAAAAACTTCTCCTACCAAACACATGTGCAGTGGAAATTGATTATGGCCTTTACATCAGATAAATGTCTTTAGGGTGGAACTAGGCTTCCATAGTTCATATATTGAAACGAACCACTCTGCATTTGTGAAAAGAGCATCTGTAATTGATACTTTTTTTCCCAGGTAAATTATTCCAGATTCTTTTTTTTAATTAAACATACATTAATGAAGCATAGCAATATTTCAGCATTATTTGAAGAATACTTAAAATAATGGTTTGGAGTGAACAAATACCACTGCTCTATCAGCACAATGTATCTGAATCTCCCAAACCAAGACCCCTCCAGTGGAACTGGACTATTATGATGGGATTTTGCTATCATGAAAAGAGCTGCCGTAGAGTATTTCCATATCCTGAATCCCTGATTGTCACTTAGCTTCTCATTCATTCTCTTGGCCACACTATACCTCAACCTTTCCAAACTGCAATTGTTCATATACTTAAAAGAAAAACATACAGTAGCCCTTCAGTTTCCTGCTTTTGCCAGCAATCTTTTCTCCTCTCTGATTACAGGTGGGTTATACACAAATCATTTTTATATAAATTATAGGCCAGTAAAACGTTCTAAAATGAAAGGCTGTTAGCAAGCAACTACATCAACAATCTATTTTCAGACCCTAAAACTGAGTGAATCAAGAAGGCCAGGAAACAGGTGCTTTCTTATTTGTTCTATCTGGTATTCATTTGTGATTCTCCATTATACAATATTGATGCCTTTGGAACATAAAGTTATTTTCTGAAAGCATATACTATATTGGTCACTCAGAAGGTAATAGTACTGCTCATCTGTTAAAATAAGAACGCCAATAAATAAGTGGAGAAGCCTGTCTATAGATGCACATGTTTACACAGGATCAGCTAGATGCAGCATATCAGAAATTGAAAGAAAGCTAAATCAAAGTTGGTAAATTATCCAGAGAGATAAAGATAAAATGTGCAAATAAAGTACTTTTTTCAACCTTTTGAGAAATGTATTCCATCAAAGCAATATAGTACTTACAGAGATTATATCTCTCTATAATTATTTACTGTGAGTCAATTGCCTGAATTCCTAGCCATGGACAATCACAGAATTATATAATAAGAACTAATTGCTTTAGAGATTCCTACATTGTCCTAGAATGAAATAGTGTAAATATACAAGTAATCAGACCTATATCATATGGTGGTTGAACTCAGTTGCAGGCCTTAAGCTCATATAACTGAGTCATAAACAAATGACAGGACTACTGCAAAAACAAACTTTGTATATTTAAAGGGAAGATGGCTAGGTAAGTAGATATTATCTACCCAAGTAACTAAGAAAAATGAGTGAAAATTCAACAACATGGAGTCTCCCTAGTGTCCTCTTTGCAAACTCTATACACTGAAATTGACCAAAGAACTAGATATTGCTATACCAACAAGCGTAACAATGCATCAAATAGTAGAAATGAATCTGCTTCACAGCACAGCACAATTACCAGATAGAATTAGTAGAGGAATTTGCTTTATGTACAGCTATGAAAAATGTTTTTTTTTTAATTCTTGAGTGATCCATTATTTTAAGATTGAGAAGGATGAACCACCGGGCCGATTTACGGCAGCGGGGATATCCCGACCACCCCACCCCAGCTGCCCCAGCCGCCCAGATACGAAGGAGGAAGAAAGGAAAACATCGAGCCACCCCTCGGCATTGGTGGTGACCCGGCCACCCCACCCACCGCGCCCGAGCCAGTTTGAAGTAGGGTTCCCCCTCCCGAGAACCAACGACTGGATTAGGAACAGCAGGCAGGGAAATGGGAAAATACGACCTAGGTATGATGACATTAGTAAGAGAGACGGGCACGAGGGGGGGAGAGGAAGAGGGCTAGTAAGGTGAATGAAGGGAAAGAGGAGGTAAAGAAGGAAGGTGAGCCTGGCCGGTCTGGATGGGATGAACGGAAGAACGATAAGAGTGGGGTGTGGAGAGATGTAGGGAGCACGGGATACATGACCGCAGGAAGAGGAGAGGGAGCGGCTTGTGGGAATGACAGCGGGGCAACTAAAGCCAGCGGGGGTCCAGGAAAGAGAGTGGGCATCCCGAACCAGGCAGATCAGACTAATGGAAGGAACAAGAACGTAGGACTACAGGGGCAAGGAGAGCAGGGGATACGATTGAGGAAAAGGGAGAAAGGGGGGAATGCCCCAGTCACTCCTGGCCTGCGAGCAAATGAACTGGATGAAGGCAACCGTGTAGATAAGCCTTGCAGGATAGGAACAGCTAATGACGGAAAAGTCACCGCCGGAGCACAGCTGATGCAACTAGGACCGGTAACCAGGTCCAAAAGCCGTGTGCAGACTGTGTTTGACCTATAAAAGACTCTCCCATAGACTGGCTGATTAAGCCCTGATGATGTCAGCAGAACGCTGACGAAAGCTCGGCATTGGTATAGCGGCATTAAACTCATATAGTTTAATGATTTTACCCTGGTGTTCGTTTCATTTATTTATTTGTTTTGGCACAGAATGATTCATGTATATAATTTTTCTACACTGTCAGATCACATCTATGTTAATGCCAAGAAAACTGCATGGAAAGGTCCATGAGTCAAACAAAGGTCCAGCAAGAATCAAACTCAATTCAAGAGAATCATTAGTTTCTTATTTTGCCAATTAAATCAAGCATTTTATATTCTAAAAAATAAAATTCTTTATTAGTATATGTGTACAAAAAGGTGAAATAACAGCAGGTGTAGGCCCCATATGTATCGAGTTCTTCCCTAGAATCTAGGATATTATAATGTTTCGGTGTGAATCCAAACACTGTGGCCTTTTGTAGTTGATAGATGGAAATTTTAACTAAGTGGTGTCCAAGATTTTTGGGTATAGCACGCCCAGGGCTGATAACCCCTGAGACCAACATAGCGAGTTTAATGCCATAATCTTTCAGTTTCAATTTTCAGTTCTTGATATTTTGCAATTTTCTACAATTCTTTGTTTTCTGTTCTATCATCTGATACTGCCACATCATCATTATTCCTAAAATATCCTTTTTCATTATTATAAAGGTAATGATAAAAATAGTCAGCGCAAGTCAACAATTGTTCCTTTTTGCATCTGGACAGAACTTTTTCGATATTTCCATTGATAGAAGAGTTTTGCCTCTGTGTCATAGTGTCTATCAAACACCACACCACATCCTATAGTAGATAATGTATCATATCTGGATCAATAAAACATGGATTTAAATAATCACTTGGCAATTAACTTCATTTGGAAACTACGATATATCTTAACCAAGTTTACATTTTGTGAGATGCAGTTCATATTCCTTAAGCACCTTAAAGCAAAGGTGGGGGGGTTGTTGATTTGTTTTCGTTTTTGTTTTTTTAATCCAAGACCAAATACTTTTTAGTGGCATGTTGGTAATGAAACTGCAAAAGTAAGCAAAGTCAGGACAAAATGGACAGAATCAGAATAATGACAATAGCAGCAGCAGGCACAGAAACTAATTTATACTTAAACATAATTTAAATTGAATTGAATTAATATAATTATTGCCTGTTTATTTAAAATTAACTCCCTTTGTGTTTAAGAAGGCCTCTAGAAGTGACATCCAAGACTTTTGGAAACCACATGGGGTTTGAGGGCCTCAGGATCTATGGTTTTGTCTTCAAGCAATGGAAGGATTAAAAAAAATGCTAAATTGAAGGAACTGTGGCTCACAAGTTCCACATTTAATATAAAATATGGATGTTTTATATTGTTTTATTTCAAAATAAAATATGACTCTACATCTGTTGTTTACTAAATGCATCTAGAGTACATATGACTGTAACGGAGTTTACATCTCATGCAAAGCAGCCATATCTTCATTCATAGAGTTCTATGAATAAGATATTATTTATTTTAGAGCCATAAACTTTGAAACCAGATTCTGTTTGTTTATTTTTGTTTATTATTCACTTTTGCTTGCCAGACATTTGCCATGTGGAAACTTTCCCTTGAGTTACTGTTCCGCTGCCATTATTGCTTTGATTCTATTCTATAGCTTGCACATGAGTGAATCATGGATGACATAGGTATAGTAAACCTATTTATGAAGCTTTTGTTCATTTGTTCCCCAATTAGGTTTCCCTAATTGTACCCTTCCTCCTCCTCCTCCACCTCCTCCTCCTCCTCCTCCTCCTCGCCTTAAGGTTTAAGGGGATAAAGGGGTTATGATCCTCTGTAGCAGAAACATAGAAACATAGAAAACTGAAAGCAGAAAAAGACAGTGGTTTATCAAGTCTGCCCTTTGAGGGTTTTTTTTTAACTTGTAATTCTTGTATCATTTCAGCATGAGCTTGATATTATCATGTTTTCTAAAAGATGACTCTGTTTTCTATAACTATCCCATTATCATTACCAACATAGTAAGAGGTTAAAGATTAGGAAAAAGGAAACTGAAACTTGATAAAAGCAAATATTAAAAAGGCCACTTGATATTAATATTAAGTATAACTTTAGCTATTTCACTTGCTATAATCAATGAAATCATATTTCTGATCTTTTGAAACCAGGCAGTAAACTTGATGAATTGCTAGCCATATCTCAGCACTGCTTCCTTATGTCAACCATTTTCAGAAGACTGAAAACTAAATACTCAAATCAAGTTGTGAAAAAAATATGTACCATATGTCATTGTTAAAGCTCATGAAATAGAAGTGAACTTGACAGATAAAGGCAACTGCATATGAAGGTATATTTTATTGTTTGCAAAGGCAATGTGACATTTTACTGTATTTTTTTTTTTGAATTATACAACAACAGGAAATTATATCTGTGGGAAAAGAATGAATTAGAAGCCATTTTTGCTAGGCTGTGAAAAATCTACAAAAGGTCAAGGGCTTTGTTCAAGCTGGCACAGAGCCTAATGAAAGTCTGGCTGAATAAAACATGGTTTGGTAATTTATAGCGAAAATTAACTGAACTCAATGAAATTGACATTTTACTTGCTTCAGTCTCTGGCATAGAATAGTAACTCATAAAAACTGATGAGAAATACATAAAGACCAAGGAAGAGTGATGGTAGAAAGAAAATTCCATAGGAGTAGTCTTTAATCTGACATCATTACATGGTATAAAAATTGACCAGTTTGACTAAGATAGATTCTCCATTTCTTCATAATAATTAAAAATAAACCCCAACAACAATTAGTATTCATGGTTTCACTGTAATTTTGTAAAGTGGATGAACAGCAGTAGTTCATATTCAGAGATGATGATCATAAAACCAAAAATGGACAGACGTTCACAAACTATTCTGTCTGTCTGTCTGTCTGTCTGTCTGTCTGTCTGTCTGTCTGTCTGTCTGTCTGTCTGTCTGTCTGTCTGTCTGTCCGTCTATCCGTCTATCCATCTATCTAGTCTATCATTTCCCTTTGGAAACTTGGACACTATCTTTGAATCATTCTCTGAGGTGACTTTCTTCTTACTAAAAGTAAATTATATTACAGGTTAAAAGAGGCAAAATCTGCCTCAAAATATTATAAAGGTAGGTTAGCATGACATAAATCTCTCAAAATGAAGGCATTTCTACTTCAAGTCTAATAATATATTCAAGGCTAACAGGCGCTGCTGCAAAGAGTCGGAAGAGAGATGTCGATGGAAGGTGAGCCAAGTGGCTTTATCAGAATCATCCACCTTTTTCTCCTCTCTACAGCCTGGGGAATGCAGATATGGGTAACCTTCATCACAGGGTTTGTTCTTTTCCGAACTGTGAGCCTGCACAGCTTTGGCCTGGTGCAGGGCAAATTGTTTCCCTTCTATTTCTACACCTTACTTGGCAGCACATTCCTTAATCTTGCCATATTTGCTGCATACCATCCACAGGAACTTCTCAGCACCAGATAAACTGTTTTTTTATTTGCCTCATCTTGGTTGCCACTAATGAATCCTAGTTCTCCCAAGTTATCACCAAAACCATGCTTAAGATGCAAGAGCTCTATCTATCTATCTATCTATCTATCTATCTATCTATCTATCTGTCTGTCTGTCTGTCTGTCTGTCTGTCTGTCTGTCTGTCTGTCTGTCTGTCTGTCTGTCTGTCTGTCTGTCTGTCTTATCTTGTGTGTATCTATCATCTATCTATCTATCTTTTCTATCTATCTCTATTATCTTGTCTCTATCTATCTATCTATCTATCTATCTATCTATCTATCTATCTATCTATCTATCTATCTATCTATCTATCTATCTATCTATCTATCTATCTATCTATCTACCTACCTACCTACCTATCTATCTATCTATTTCTATTATCTTGTCAACTCTTTCTATCATCTCTCTCTCTCTTTATCTATCATCTATTTGTCTGTCTGTCTGTCTGTCTGTCTGTCTGTCTGTCTGTCTGTCTGTCTGTCTACCTGAAAGTAGTTCCCATCTCTGTATCTATATTTCAGATTGTTTTTTTACACTAAACATAACATTTGCCTCCAGGTGAGCTGCATGGAATTACAATCTATCTAACAGTAAACCATACAAACCATATAGCTGAATTAATAACAAAGAAAAAGATTTTGGGGGGAAAAATAAATGTTATAGAAAAAGTAGGAACAATGCCATTTTATTGTCTAATCCATCCTAACTGATTCTGTTAATCCTACCTTCCTGCCTTCATTCTGATGAATTGATTTACTATAATCTTTAGTAATTTACAGTTTGATGGGGTTCTAAATGAGCCTGTGATTAATACTCTATTACTGAGTTGGGTCCTATAGATATCAAAGTGTAAAATTTATATTGATCTGTACATTAGTTATGCGTGTGATGCGTGTGATGGCGGACCTACCGGCTCCGGCTCCGTAGCGGCGGCGGTCCGTCGGCGGAGATGGGGGGTCGAAGAAGGTCCGGGGGGTGCTCGCCGGCCAGGAACGAATGAGAGGAGAGGGTCGGCGAGCAAGGAGGACGGGTGCCGGACCGCAGGACCGCCAGGTTTGGCTGGGCGGGGCGGCGAGCGGAGCTGCGATGCCGCGGAGGGCGGCCCAGACGCGGAGGGGCCTAACCAGGCCTGGCGATGCCTGGCGGCCTAGCGGGGCCTGGCGGGGCCTGGTGGGGCCTGGCGAGGCCTGGTGAGGCCTGGGGCCTGGCGGCCAAGAAGAGCTGCAGCCCGTTGCAGCGGCCCGGCGCAGCGATGGCTCGGCGATCGGAGGTAGGCGGAGCTACGGGACTGCGGAGGACGGCCCAGGCGCGGAGAGGCCTAGCAAGGCCTGAAGCCCGGCCTGGGGGCCTGGTGGCCAGGAAGTACTGCGGCCCGATGTGGCGGCCTGATGCGGCGGTGACTTGACGGCCTGCGGAGGGCGGAGCTGCGGAGGGCGGCCCAGACATGGAGTGGCCTAGTGAGGCCTAATGAAGCCCGGCCTGGGGGCCTAATGGCCAGGAAGATCTGCGCCCTGACACGGCCAGGAAGACCTGCGGCCAGGACGACCAGCGGCCCGACGCGGCGGTGGCGCACCAGTCCGGCGCGGCAGCGGCCTGGTGGCCCAGCGCGGTGACAGCTCGGCGGTCCGAAAGACCTGGGAACTTACCATCGTTCCTCAACCCATCCTACCCCATTTGAAATTGCCATCATGAGAACTTTCTCCCCTCCCCCTACTCTGCTGATGGACCTCCAATACGACGGACTGTATTCGAGGAGGGAACTGCTGGCCCTGCGCGACTCCCCCATCGCGCAGGCATGGCCCAATACCATTCCAAGGGCCGGCCTCGATGAAGGGATTTGGAACCCTGAGAGGTGGCACTCAGCGACAGCACTGAGGGACCTAAGAAGAAAAAAACTACGGGTCTTCTTAGAGGGNACGGTTCCCTGGTAGTCAGAGCTTCAGTTGCTGTTGAAGGTCATTGACAGATGCAGCACTGGTTTGAAGTTTTTCAACTACATTATCTTCTTCCACAGGCTTCATCATTTCAATTACACCACTGATTCCAAGTACACAAGGCATACTTAAAAATACTTCACTGTTTATATTATAACACCCCTAGAAAAAAAACATGGACGTAATATTTTTATATGTATCTGGATTTTACCAAAGGTATATAAAATTTAAGGCATTTCGGGCTTGAATTCTACATATGCCAGTCATGAATACTTGTAAGATTAAATCAGCTTGCAAGTAATTGCACAATTTAGATGTGTTTTTATCTGAGCTGTAAAATCCCAGATTGACACTACATGACAACAAAGAGGTAGAGAAACTAATTCTTTGCTCCTACTTAGTGATCGTCTGGAATTACAGTATTTCAAGTGCTTTACAGCATACAAACCACAAAAAACAAAAATGAACATTTTCTGCTTTAAATCACGTTGGTTTTTTAAACCATATTAGTTATCAAAAGGTATGACTGAAGTAAGCCAGCAAAAAGACTGATCATGTTAGTGTCTGACCTTTATTGCTGAGAAATATAATTTATTCTGTTAAAAGTGATAGAATTGTATTTTCAACTTTATTAAGTATTTTAAAAAAGTAAAAAATATAGCTGTAAAAGGAAGCTGACAGCAACCAACAAAGAGGAGCTTTGACGCCTGGAATGAAAAGATGCTGGACTAATTACTGGTGCTGCCATGATGGCCGCTGTAGCAACACAAACCATGAAAATAGCAAATATTCTGTCAGGTGAAAATTGAAAACAATATTTCCACATTGGATCAGAGAAACCCAAAATCAGCTGGCCTCTGCTATGGGATAGGTAGGACAAAAAGAAATGGTTAGCCAGGTATCCTCCAGCCAAAGTCAAAGGGACCTGTAGATTCATAATCTGTTCTGCATTCTTCTTATGGTTTTCGTCATCTATAGACTAATATTCAGTCTACTTCAAAAGTAAAATCAGTGTCCTGCTTACCTTCACCGTGGTTGATACAGAATGTATTTTCCTTTTATCATTCAATATAGTGTCAGTCAGATCAGCTATTGACAGACCAACAGACCAAGACCTTTGGCCTTTTCCTTTCAGAATTTCCATGGCTCTAGATATATAAAAAAATACATTTTAAGAGTTAAAAGAGACTTTTCTAGCAAGCAATATATTCTTTTTAATAACCACATATTTCCACCAAAACTGTTGTTATGCTCAAGTACAAATGTTTTATAGTTAAATAATATAGATTTTGCTACTCAGATACAAGTGAACATTTATATTTAGGCTAAAATTCTATACCAACTTATATAGAAATCTCATTAAAGTAAGTGTCATTTGCTACTAAATAGGTATAGGGACAGATGTTTTACCTGTTAGTCAATATCTGTTGATCATTTGTTAACTTATCACCAGGATGATTTATCACTGAATTAGAACTCCATGCTGCCACTGTATAAGACAATTGTAATTAATTTTCTTTTTCAAACATTTGGATAGTTAGATAACATGATTTTGTTTTTAACCTACGTACTTTGTAGTCCATCATGTCATGCTAATAGAGATACAATACTCCCTCTAATTTCTCCTATTAGCTATTAATTAAAGCAGAAGTTGGCAAATGTTTTACTCGTAGACTTCGCTTACCAATTGCCTTGCCCATTTGCAGCAACCATTTGAAGTCATAATGGTGATGAAAAAATAACTGCAATCCTGTATTTACAATCTTTGCAGTGTCCCTCAGTCATGTGATCACTGTTATAATCAGAATATGTCATTTTGTGCCTGACCCATTGTTTATCTTTTTTCCCCTTGAGGAGCAGAAAGAGTAAGGAAGAATCATAAGAGAGTAAGCAAGAGAATACACATCAAAAGGAATGCACTGGCAAACATCCAGTGTATTTTCCATTGCGTGCCTTTTACTCTCTTGTAATCTCCTCCTCTCCAATCTCTTTACTCTGTGAAGGAAGGAGAGAGAAAATGGATCAGGCACAGGAGAGATTGTTTAAACAGTGCTGTGTCTGTTTACTCTCTTGTATTCTCTTCCTCTCCAATGAAGGTAAATACAAACATTAATTCCTTCTTGCTAATTATCCCAGCACCAGGATGAGCATTCCAAAGGGTGAAGAAGTGAAGAAAATGAAAGCATAGTTGCAGTCACATGAATTCCCACTTAGTGATGGCTTTGTTTAATAACCACGTTGCTAGTCCCAATTGTGATAACTAAACAAGGACTACTTTAACATTTTCCATTTTTATTTCATGGAAGTCCATCGTTATTTCCATGAAATAAAAGAATATGATTTAATCCAAGTGGAAGAAAAGACAACTTATATTTCAACACCACAAAGTAAATTTGAAGATAAAAGAAAAGATTGGATGAAGAGACAAAAAGTGACAGAAGAAGTAGAGAGAAAAGGAAGGAAAAAGATTCCTAATAAAAAGAGGTGGGCAAATGCCCATGACAGAGACATTGATTTACTCTCTACATCTACAGCAACACCTATGATCATATGGGAAAACCTTTTGATTCAGCAAAGTACATTGATTAAGAAAGATTCTGGGCAAAGAAAAAAGATTAAGATGGAAACTAAGAAAATAGATGATTGGACATATCAGAGAGAATACTTAAAAAAGAAACATGTGTTTGAATATGGTTAAAGAAATAGAATTTTTTGGGAATATACCACTCTAAGAGGGATGAAATGTTTAGATACTTAAATATGATTGAATTTAAGAAAAGTATATAAAAATGCTTTGAATCAGAGTTAAGGGATTAGATGACTAGATCTATTAAATGGAATGTCTAAAGATTAAATATATTCTTAACTATGATTAAAAAGAATAAGAAATTTGAGGAAATAAATACATATTAATCTAGGAGGGATATATATTCGAAGTAGTATGTTATTTCTTATGTTTCGTTGCTCCTGTTTTCTTCTCTTTTTTATTTTTTATTTCTTTTTTGTTTTTTCCCCCTCTCTTTTTACTCTTTTATCTATTACTTAAGAAATGTAAAAATGTGAGATGGCTTATATGGAAAAAATAGAATTAAATCTGTCAATGTAAATGTAACTAATTGTTGAGAAAACCCTTACCAGTAAGAATATTTAAAACTTGGTGGGAGAAATAAACTAAAATAAGGATTGTAACAGGATTGATGATAAGGCAACCCAAATGACTGAAAAGAAAAGAAATATACTAATATGATGATTATTTTTTAGGAATATTGGAAAAAGTATACACCTAATTGTCATTTACTAAAACAATAATAATTGTATTAATTCAATGTTTGCAAAAAAAGAATGTTTTGGGGAAAGCGGAAATCAACTAAAATTAATATATAGAATACAGATTATAGAAATCAATTGTTAAGGAGTGTCTTTACAAATGTAACCCAGACAACACACTGTTTACCAATTATTGAGTGACTTATGCTTGTTAAAAAATTAATAAAATATATTCCAAAAAGAAACATTTTCCATTTTTAAAATTGTACCTTCAGCATAAATCGGGTTATGGGAGCACGCACACGCTGCTTACAAGCTTGTGGATGCTCCGATCCTCAGGGCTCTACTCGACCTCCAGGGACCTCGGATCCTCAGGCCCGGGATCACCGGCTGATGCTGTGCAATGCCAGGTCCGTGGTGAATAAGGCCCCCCTCATTCAAGAATTTATTTATGAGGGGGGAGCGGACCTGGCAGGTATCACCGAGACCTGGTTGGGCATAGAGGGGGGTGTTCCCCTTGTTGACCTATGCCCGCCAGGTTTCCAAGCATTTCACCAGCCAAGGACCCGGGGTAGGGGCGGGGGGGTAGCGGTCATTATAAGGGAGAACCTATGCCCAAGGGAGGCCACTGTACCTCAGATAGA
>NW_015386792.1:111646-147939 GCF_001527695.2 Protobothrops mucrosquamatus
TTAGCCTCCAGTCCCCTAATCATCTTTGTTGCTCTTCTCTGTACTCTTTCTAGAGTCTCAGCATCTTTTTTACATCGTGGTGACCAAAACTGGATGCAGTATTCCAAGTGTGGCCTTACCAAGGCATTGTAAAGTGGTATTAATACTTCACGTGATCTTGATTCTATCCCTCTGTTAATGCAGCCTAGCACTGTGTTGGTTTTTTTGGCAGCTGCAGCACACTGCTGGCTCATATTTAAATGATTATCCACTAGGACTCCGAGATCCCTCTCACAGTTACTACTATTGAGCAAGGAACCCCCTATACTATACCTGTACATTTGGTTTTTCTTGCCTAAATGTAGAACCTTACTTTTTTCACCATTGAATTTCATTTTGTTAGATAGCACCCAGTGTTCAAGTCTGTCCAGATCCTCTTGTATCCTAAGCCTGTCTTCTGGAGTGTTGGCTATTCCTGCCAGCTTGGGGTCATCTGCAAATTTGATGAGTTCCCCATCTATCTCCTCATCCAAATCGTTGATGAAGATGTTGAAGAGCACTGGGCCCAGAACAGAGCCTGGGGCACCCCACTGCACACTTCCTTCCATGTAGATGTGGTTCCATTGAGGACCACACGCTGAGTATGGCTGGTCAGCCAGCTATGGATCCACCTAGTGGTGATACTGTCTAACCTGCATTTTTCTATCTTATCAAGTAGTAGATTGTGATCTACTTTGCCAAATGCCTTACTGAAGTCCAAGTAAATTATATCCACAGCATTCCTCTGGTCCACTAATTTTGTCACTTGGTCAAAGAATGCAATAAGATTTGTCTGGCATGATCTGTTTTTGACAAACCCGTATTGGTTTTTAGTAATGACTTTGTTTGCCTGTAGGTGTTTGCTGATTCGTTGTTTGATTATCTTTTCCAGAATCTTCCCAGGTATTGAGGTCAGGCTGATAGGTCTGTAATTTCCTGGATCCATTCTTTTTTTCTTTTTTGAAGATGGGAACTACATCAGCTCTTTTCCAGTCCTCTGATAGTTCCCCAGTGCTCCAGGATCTTTGAAAAATATAGTTCAGTGGTTCTGAGATCACATATGCCAGTTCCTTGAGAACCTTGGGGTGTAATCCATCTGGTTCTGGTGATTTGAACTCGTCTAGGCTGGACAGGTGCTCACTTACCATTTTCTTGCCTATCTTAACTTGTGTTTCTATTCTGTTTTTTATGGCACTATTTTTGATATGTTTGTCTATTTTTTCCCTTTGTGTAATTTGTGTATTTTGTGTACACAAATTGTGTATATTGTGTATTTCATATGTTAGATGCATAAAGGTGAAGTTATTTTTTAAGAAAAACACAGTTTTTTTTAGTAAATAGTAATATTTTTATATTAATTGCATAATTAATATGCATAATTAGATGCATGGTTAAAGGTGAAATTATTTTTTAATAAATACAAAATAGTAAGTATTAATAGAAGAATAATGAATTACAATGTATTGTGAGGGTGGACATACATACACAACAGAAATTGAGGATCTGTACCCTAAATCAAAATAAACTGGTTTTGCTTAAGATAGTCATCAGTACTATTTTCGAGAACAGTCAGTGTAATCTATTGGATTTAAAAATGAAAAAGGTCAAGAGGTCTGAAAGGGGATTATAAAAAGACTTTGGAAAATAAAAAACCCTGATGAAAAATAGAAATTCAGAATGAACTAGAAGTTGAATGGTAAATGTTATCGTTGGCTACCTGGGTCTATATAAGAATGGGCTCTTATTGATTTAGCAGTCATAAATCTCTGTTTAAATTCAGACAGGTTCCATATCTACATCTGACTTTTAGTTGACTCACGTAACCCGTCTTTCATCAATCTCTCCCCTGAAGATCAAACTTCTGAGATAGGACAAGGGTTCATTTATTTCCCTTTTTGTTAATAATATAGGACTAGGTAAATTACAAGACAGATGATAAAATCTTACTCAGAACCACAAAAGTTTAATTAACAGGAAAAGGAGTTCAAAAGCTATGGCAGAAAACAAGGAAGATTAAATCTCTCATAGATTTGTATTATTGTTTGTCTTTGTTCCACACATATCTCTAAATTACTCCTTGTAAGAAACCTTTTCTCCCCTCTGGATTTTGAGCTCAGAATTCCCTAATGTTTCTTCCAAAAGGGAATTTGTTTTTGTAAAATACTCCTTAATTCCAATTTTGCTAGTTTTCAAATATGAAGCTCAGCAGTAGGATACATGTTTTGCATTGAAGCATTCACATTATTTAATTCAAATCTGAATAGCTATAATAATTACGAACATGGAAAAGCAAACAATAATAATTCAAAATTATATAAACATCGAAATCTGTGGATGCCTCGATGAAGCAATAAACCTTAATGCAATCAAACATGATTTTGTAAGATGTTTTATCGATGTTTCAAAATACACATGCACACTATATAGCAGGGGTGTCAAACTAGCAGCCCGTGAGCTGGTTGCATCATACGGAGGCCATGCCCACCACAGCTCCAGCAATGCAAAGAAAGTCACGATACGTCTCAACACGTCACGTTACGTGGCGAGTTTGACACCCATGCTATATAGTGTTCTGCAAAATAATACCTTTGTTGCCATCATATCTATGATCATATTTTGATTGCTTTCTTCAGTGTTTTAGATGTGCAACAATACTGGGGAGAGCAGTTGGGGAAGGGATACCAAATGAATTGAAGCAGCGAAAAGCTGAAATCAAAAGCTGGCCAAGATCTACTACTGGAATTAATTATTCCAAGTTTCCTAATTATTAGCCTTTTCAATCAAGATGGCCATGCTGATAGAGACACTTAAGTTGAAAAACTCAGATACTATACTATAATATGATGCTGGCAAGCAACAGGGAAGCTGACCTATTATGATTTAATTTGAAAATCCAAGCAGGGTCAGACCTGGTTAGTACTTGGATGGGAAACAACGTGGAAATACTAGGGTTTTGGATGAAACTCAGAAGTAAACATTAAAAAAAAAATCCCAGAAAACACCTTAAAATGGTCAAGAAAAGCATGTGAAATTTCACCTTTACCTTCACTTAGTCAGAAAAGAGCACCTGTGCTATTTAATAGACTGTACACTTGGATCAGGCATAGCTGCTAATTGGCAGGTCTGTTTCTCTCATGATATGCCATCAAAGGATAGCTGCTACATTTCCTTCAGCCAGAAATTCTTATCATTTGATAATAAATGGAAAATTTCAGGCAGTGGAAAAGGAAATCAACTGCCTGTGGCACAATACCATCTCAGTTTGAAACCCAAAATTTGGATACAAGAATAGACATTCTCCTTCTTCTCTCTAAAACAGCTTGATTTAATCACAGGTTGCTTGTTTAAAATTTCACTTTAAAAAAACAACAATTAATCTGAATTCAGTCACAACTTCACTTTTACTTAAAGCTATTTTAGTTTGTGTTTAACGTTTAAAAATATCAAAGTATTTTGCAATAATTATCATACATATAAATAAAAACACCAAGTATAATATATTATGTGGATATGGATATGGGTATGTAATCTGCCAACCATTTAAAAGCAAATAACTATTAGGAAAGTTAAAGCAATCTAGGAGAAGATCTTAGTAAATGAATGCAATTTCAGTTTTAAGTGAAAAAACATTCCAAATATTGGAAGGACGCTCCTAATTCACAAGTGGGCATCATGCTGAAAATGTTGCCAGCCCTTTGAATTAGATCAAGGTCAGGAAACAGATATTATTTTTATAAACAACTCAAAGTAGTGAAGATATCTAAGAAGTACTAGATACGTTTGCTGCTTTGAATTGTTTATTATTTTTATAATAGCAAGGAATATTAAATAAACATAGAAATGCTACTTTATAGGTGTGGTATTTCTTAACCTTTGCAACTTTAAGATGTGTGGACTTGGACACCCAAATTCCCCAGCCAGCATGCTCTCTCCTCCATTTTATATCAAAGAGATTCAAGGCAGGAATAATTTGAGCTTCTTTCTCAATTCTTATCCTTTCCTAGGACTGAGTTGTCATTGCCTTAACTGCACATACACACCTTTTTCAAGATTATCCAGACATTCCTTTGCAACTGATCTTCTTCCCATCACAACTGACTGAACTTTTGGAAGCTATGGTGTGAGCATCTTCTCTTGGGTTTAGGACAGGGGTTGCTGGCTGGCCCAGGAATTATGAGAGTTGAAGTCCACGAGTTATAAAAGAGCCAAGGTTGCCTACCCCTGGTTTAGGAGAAATAGAATAGACCCATAGAACAGTTGGGATTTCATAAAATAATTTAGTCCTGACTTGCCTGAGATATTTTAAACTGTTACTTCCATCTTGAGGATGATTCAAGTAATAAATAATTAGGGAAGGAGCAATAAAATCCTTTACTAAATAACCCAATTGAAGTATTCAAGACTCCTAGACTGCAAAATTTGAATCGCTCTCAAAGGTAAGATCACCTGGATTATAGGAGGATAACCCAAAAACGAAATACTAATTCATCAGATACTGTGAAAAAGTTATCGCTACCTGTAACTGTAACTGTAATATTCACAGTTTCCACTTCTTGGATTCCTTTGCTAATTATGCCCAATATGGAATTTAGCATAGCAACTGCATATTGGGTCTAAGTTTTCATCAACTTACTTGAATCTTAAGATTCATTTTTTGATCTGTAACAACCACATCTTTTATTCTGGTTTGGAATCCGTTTTATCTGGAGGGAATAAATATATTGCACTATGTTTCAGAGCAAGTCTTCTGTCAGGGAAGATATTTAATTTCAAAAAGCTCACAATTTTATTCATGATCTTTGATAGGCATTGATCAAACATGCTTGTCCAATCTACTTATTTTCTCTTGTGTTCTGGAATAATCTGAATATTTAATAATGTTCTTGGGCTTTGTCTCTGGAAATAAATACATTCAGAAATAATAAATATCTTTTCAGTGAATGAAAAATGTGAAACTTACATTTCTAAGAGAGAACAGAAATTGGAAAATGCTTATTATGGAGATATGATGCATTCAATTTTATGTACAGCAGTAGATTAAATATATTCAAATGACACAAACATGAGGCTTAGCCTAGAAGGCAAAATATTCTGATTGCTGATGCAGCAGTTTTGCAGATGGCAATATTATGTCCATGCATTGTGTTTTATGCAGCATCCTAGATCGTCTATGGGATGGATGGATCTCATATTTCAAAACTTAACACTACTCTCATTCAAATGCATTATGTGGCTGACTGGGTTCCTTTCTTTAATTAAATCATATCACTTGATAAGTTCACACATGAGTAAAGGTCACAGTGGTTGCTTAAGAAACATTGATGTTACCATTGTAGTCTCGTGTCACACAGTACACAAACATAATTTCTAGCTATATCTTGCAAGGTGTCTTAGTCTTGGGAATCATGCCTTTCTCCAGCATGGTTGGATGGAGAATCCACAAATGGGTTGTCTTAATCTTCCTGCTCCAATAAGACTAAGTCTGAAGTGTAGATACGCCTCTGCTGTGCCATTTGCACCCCAGTTTTAGACTTAGTCTTTTGCTCTAAAGACGCGTGTTTTTTCGCTCAGCTCTAGGAGCAGAAAGATTAGACAGGTATCCATTTTGAATTTTCCATCCTTCATTTTGGACATTTAATCATTATCAATTGGCACAGGATTGTTTAAATTCCCTTTAGAAGACCCTACCTGGTCTTTTTGCAGGCTCCTGCCTGCTCGATTTCAGCTGCTTGGCTTGCAAGGTCCAAATTCTTCCTGAGGTCGTCAGTTTGTTCCCCTGATGGCGCGCTGCCTTGCAGCCTCGTCCGATCGAGCCTGGCTGCCGGACAACCTCAGCCCTGCCGAAAGATCTCACACAAAACTCCCACGGCACGGTGCGATTGATTGGACGCCAATTGTTCAGCCGGGCTCGTCTGTCTGCCTTCGGGCTGCACAACCCTGTTTGCCTGGAGCCGCCGCAGCACCGCCAGCCAGCTGATTGGCGGGAGAAGCCGGGAGCCTAATTCAAGGTCTGCCTCTTCAAGGTCTGCCTCTCTTTGGACGATCGCGCAGGATACAGCTCGGCTTCCTGAGACTCGGCGCTGCTTTCCTGACAGGGTGAGCTATTCCGAGCGCTGCCAGCCAGCTGAGCGACGTGGAAAAGGGCAGTTTGACAGCTCAGAGAAGGCCTTCAGCTTGCTACAGGGGCCCAGGAGCTTCCTCCTGGAACTAGGGCTCGTTTTGTAAGCGCGAGGCCTCCAGGCCTCATAGGACTCGACTGGTCCTACTGCTTCAGAGGCCTCACCGGTGGATTTGGTGCACTTTTAGTTGCGGCTGTCATTTTGAGCCAGCCACCATTTTGAATCATCTTATTGACCAGATCGTGCCGCTGAGCTTGGGGAGGGCAAGCTCATCCCTACAAGGATGCACTGCCTTGTGATTGACCCCCCCTCATCTCGGTATTAAGGATCCTTTGGCTGGGCTCTTCAGTGGGTTTAAAGCGCTTGAGGGGGCGCCTCACACTGAACAGAGCCCTCTGAGACTTTGCCTCAGACCTTCGGACAGTATGGTAGACCCAACGTCATCGCAGAACTCCATCGAGCCCTCTGCAAAGAGGAAGCAAGGGAAGAGTTCATCGAAGGACAAACAGCCTTCCAAACGGCCCAGGTCAGACAGGGAGCCCACCACTCATTCCACCTTGGAGGGGGGTTCCTCAAGGCCAAGGTTAGCTAATCTAGCCCAATTGATCACTACTACATCTGGAGGGTCCCTATTGGAGCCCCTATCTGCTCATTGCAGTTTAGCCCCAGGGGCCTGGTCTTCCCCTAGGGAGGTAACACAGACTGAATCTAGCTTGTCAGGGCTAAATTTAGGGACACAGGGGGTAGCTACGCAGGGCATCGCTCTATCTGGGCCTCAGGCCACTTTTATGCCTATTGCAGCTGGCCTGCACCCCCCCCCCCCGATGTACAGTCATTAGGCCCTGAATATTTCCAGGCTATGATAGCTCAGGCTGTGGCCCAGTTCATGGCCTCCTCCGGGGCCCAACACCCTCCTCAAGTCCCCACACCACCCCCACGGTCCCTTAGCCCTCCTGAGTCACCAGACCTCGCAGAGGACGTTTTCTCGGACTCAGGATCCGTAGGCTTCGACCATTCAGGCCTGATCCTATCGGATGACGAGGATACATCTACATCAGATCCGGCTCCACCTGTCAGTCTCTTTGACCATTCCCTTTTCAACTCCTTGCTACTTAATGCCTGCACCACAGCTAACATCTCTCCAGAGCAGAAGACCCCAACTCCTTCTGCATCAAAGGACCCCAATCCAATTTATGCTGAATCGGTGGTACCGCAGAAGCATATCCCTTGTCCCCCGTTCTTCAGCAACACGGTGCTGAAGCAATGGGAGAACCTGGGCTCTATCCCCAATCTAGGTTCTACAGAGAAAAATTCGTTCAATGTGGCTCCTTCCTTCGCCTCATTGTTAGAGGTTCCCCAAATTGATGAGCCTCTGAATTCTCTGTTTTCAAATGCAAACATCCCAGGGGACATAACCAAGGCCCTTAAGGCAGAGGACAAAAAGATTGAAGCTGCCTTACACAGGTTGCATCAGGCGTCGGCCTGGGTGGTCAAGGCCTCCACATCCATGGCCTTCTTTGCTTGGGCTTCAGTACTGTGGCTACGTGAACTTCAGGACATGATTCCACCTGACCAGGTCCAGGTGCACCAAAACCTGGGTACGTTGGTGGCCACATCGCAATACATGGCTGACTCCTCCCTTCATGCCGCCAGATACTCTTCTCGGGCCATTGCGGCGGACATCTCAGCCCACAGACTTCTGTGGCTTAAGAACTGGCGGGCAGACCTAAAGGCCAAGTGGCACCTAGCTACGAAGCCTTATAAAGGGGGGCATCTATTTGGCACGGCTCTCGACCCTTACCTAATAGAAGGCAAGGACAAGCGCAAAACCCTTGTTAACACTGCCAGAAAGGGAGACAAGCACTCAGGAGCTGGGTCAGCACAGAACTACTATCGTAGGCAGCCCTTTCGGCCAGCTTCCACCTGGGACTGGGCCCAGGCTTCTCGCACCCCCTACCAGAGACTGGAGCACCAGCAGGACCATTCCACATACAGAAACCGCCCACAAGTCCAAACCAAGCGGCCCTTTCACGGCACAGGAGGACGCTTCTTCAAACAAGGCAAGTTATTCCACAGGCTCCCTTCCTATAGGAGGCCGGCTGTCCCTTTATTCTGACATATGGGCAGCCACTACCATGGACTCATGGGTTTTAAACACCGTTACTCAGGGTCTGATGCTGGAGTTTTGGTCCAGTCCACCTGATCGATTCCTATCTTGCCCCGTCCCCACAAACAGCACTAGAGCGGCCCTCATGTCGGAGGCCATAGCTCACCTTTTACAGATTCAGGCCATAGAACTGGTACCGCAGGACCAGGAGAGATGGGGGCTCTACTCAAATCTTTTCATCGTTCCCAAATCTTCAGGGGGCTGGAGGGCAATCTTGGACTTAAAGGGTCTAAATTACTATCTGAAGTACAGGAAGTTCAAGATGCAGTCTCTGCAGTCAATTTTGGCTAGCATCAGAAAAGGGGACTTCCTTTCTTCAATAGACCTAACTGAGGCATATTTGCATATCCCCATTCTCCCTGGACATCGCAAATTCCTCAGGTTTAGTTATGCCCACCAACACTACCAGTACAGGACCTTACCATTCGGCCTCTCTTCAGCACCTAGAGTGTTTACCAAGGTACTGGCTGTACTGGCCGCCCACCTGAAACAGTCTCCAATCAGAGTCCAATGTTATTTGGACGACATATTAATACAGTCCTCCTCCTTCCGGAGCGCTCAATCAGACCTCGCCCTTGCTATCAGGACTATTCAGGAGCACGGGTTTTCTGTCAACTTCCAGAAAAGCCACACTGTGCCCACAACTCGGCTCCTACACCTAGGGGCAATTATAGACACGAGCAACTGTACGGTCTATTTATCACAGGACCATCGGGTCAGCATTCGAGCCCTTGTCCATCAGGTCCAAAGAGCCAAGGTGGTCACATTGGCCTTGCTATCACAGCTCCTGGGGAAGATGGTGTCCTGTGTACAGATCGTTCTGTGGGCACGCCTCCATGCCTGGGAACTGCAGTGGCTTCTTCTTCCATTTCAGAGGCTACGCATCAGTGCTTCCAACCAGAAGGTTCGAGTTCCACGACCGGCGTTGAACTCCCTTCGATGGTGGGCCTCCCCAGCACTGTCACAGGGCACAGAGTTCAGAGAACCAGCCAGAATCACCCTCACCACAGACGCCAGTCTATTCGGCTGGGGAGCACACCTCCAGTCGCATTGGACTCAGGGTCGGTGGTCCCAGGAGGAATTAAAAAACAATATAAACTGGCTGGAACTCAGGGCCATACGTCTGGCCCTACAACACTTCAGCGACATAGTAGCAGGACAACATGTCCTGGTACTTACCGACAACATTGCTGCCAAGGCACACGTCAACAGACAGGGGGGGACAAGGTCCAGGCCTCTCATGGAGGAGGCCCAGTTGGGGGTTTGGGCGGAATTGAATCTTGCTTCCATCAGGGCGGAGCACATATCCGGAGTGACAATCAACAGGCAGACTCCTTAAGCAGAGCCACTGTGGACCATGCTGAATAGCGACTGGACCCGGAGGTGTTCCGGGAGATCGTGGACAGGTTTGGTTCCCCAACCTTAGACCTTTTTGCTTCCCCATCCAACTCCCAACTCCCCAGATTCTTTTCCAGGTTCCCGTCTCCGACAGCAGAGGGGACAGATGCCCTCCGCAGCCCCTGGCCCAGGGGACTACTTTATGCCTTTCCTCCCCTGCCAATCCTTCCCGCCACGATCCGGAAGACACTACATGAACGGGCGGAGATCCTGCTGGTTGCACCACACTGGCCGAGACGTCCGTGGTTCGCCGACCTGATGGAGCTCTCCGTCTCCCCTCCGTGGAGGATCCCAGCAGGTTGTATTTCCCTCACTCAGGGGGAACTCCGGCACCCGGACCCGCAGTGGCTCCAGCTAACCGTTTGGCACTTGAACGGCGGGCCCTGAGCCGGGACTCATATTCGTCGAGGGTGATAGCCATGATTCAACAATCCAGGCGCCCGTCGACGAATAGAATATATGATGCCACATGGAGGAGCTTCTGCGCTTGGTGTTCAGGGCATAAGGTGGAACTCTCGGCTATCTCCGTGCTGATTGTGTTGGAGTTTCTAATGGATGGTTTGGACAAAGGGCTATCTCTGAACACCATCCGTAGACAGGTTGCAGCCCTTGCTACAGTAATCATGTGTGACAATGCTGTTCCTCTGGCACACCATCCTATGGTTCGCTCCTTTTTGAAGGGAGTATCCAACGCAAAACCACCAATGGTACATCGATACCCCTCGTGGGACCTTCACCAGGTCTTACAGGCACTTGTTTCATCACCATTCGAACCTATTGCCACATGCTCGTTTAAACTATTGTCTATGAAGGTGGCATTCCTCATTGCGATCACCTCGGCCAGGCGAATCTCAGAACTGGCCGCCCTTTCGATCAACAAAGAACTGTGTGTTTTCCATGCGGACAGGGTTTCCCTCAGACTAGACCCTTCCTTTGTACCCAAGGTTAACTCCTTGTATCATAGATCCCAGGAAGTGGTTTTACCAGACTTCTGTCCTAATCCGTCCAATGACATTGAAAAGCAGTGGAACACACTTGATGTACGCAGGACCCTGCAATGTTACATAAACCGGACTTCAGCCTTCCGTAGGTCCAAGGCAATGTTTATATCCTTTCAACCTTCGTCCATGGGGCACAAGGTCTCCTCCTCCACAATAGGGAGATGGATTAGGGCCTGCATCGCCCTAGCATACCAAAGCCAATCATTGACAGTTCCTAGGCATATAACAGCCCATTCCACCCGGGGCGCCACTATTTCGGCGGCTTGGGTGACCCAGGCATCCATAGGGAAGATTTGCAGGGCGGCAGCATGGTCCTCGTCCTCGTCCTTTGTCCGTCACTATAAGATTGACAAATACGCATCTTCCGATGCCTCATTTGGTCGCAGGGTGTTGAATCACGCATTATCATCTAGCGGGACCCAGGCCCAGACTGATTCCCCCCCTTAGGGACACAGGGCTTTGGTATGTCCCATTTGTGGATTCTCCATCCAATCATGCTGGAGAAGGGGCGTTGTCTTACCTGAACGCCTTTTCTCAGCATGATGATGGAGAATCCACTCCCTCCCATTTGGGGTCTGTGGGCCCTAGATTCGGTATTAGGAAGGTACACACGTCGGACTAACGTCTGTGTATCGCCTTAGTCTCAAACTGGGGTGCAAATGGCACAGCAGAGGCATATCTACACTTCAGACTTAGTCTTATTGGAGCAGGAAGATTAAGACAACCCATTTGTGGATTCTCCATCATCATGCTGAGAAAAGGCGTTCAGGTAAGACAACGCCCCTTCTCCCCCTTATTTCCTCATGCTAGACATATACTAGACTTGTTAAGAAAGAAGCAGATGCAGTGTCAGAAACAAAGTCTATTATCCCTGAAAATAAGACCCAACCGGAAAACAAGCCCTAGCATAATTTTTCAGGATGCCCCAAAATAAGCCCCAGTTAAGATCGTCAGCCAGACTGACACATTTGCTACCATATTTCCCCGAATATAAGCCCTAACTGTAAAATAAGCCTAATGCGTCTTTTGGAGCAAAAATTAATATAAGACCCGGTTTTATTTTCATGGAGACATGGTTCCTCTCTTTTTTCCCTACTAACAATTTAATGAAGGCAGGAATAGCAGGGTGATTGTGATGGAATATGGTAAGGAAGTAGATTCCCAGAAGGTTATATTCCAGAGGAGTAAGAAGCAATCAATTCACATATTATGTGTGAGAGAAAGAGGAAAGACATTCCGTCCCTAATAGTTCACAGAATATATTGTAGATGCAGATAGCAGAATATTTATTCTGACAACATTTGTCTACAGGTGTAAAATAATAATGAACTCAGCTTAGAAGAATCACCACACACCGTTCTTGGTTTTGGGTCTGACATCAGCTTGGTTTCTTTCTGTGTTTTTTTTCTGTAGCAGCCCAACTCAACCAGGAGAATCTGGGCAGCTTACAATTCTACAATTATAAAACAATTAAAACATCTACAAAATAAATAAGTACACACAGGAGCTATGATGATTTGTCAACTAATAGTAAAGCCAAGTAACAGGGCCATTAATATGTTCCAAGCCCCAGGTCTGGGTAACAGAGCCAAATTTTTAAAGCTTTGTAAAAACCAACAGGGCCGGAGCCATTCAATCTCCAAGGGGAGAATATTTCATAAGACACAGACTACAGCAGAAAAAGTTATGATTCCCAACGTGGTGAGAAACAGTTGTCTCATGTGTGCCCTGATATATGTAGCTTAGGCTAATTTTCTTCAACTTGCTGCCCTTCTGATGTTTTTATAACAGAACTGATCTATTTCCTGCCATCAGAATGGGCATCAGTTCTGGAAATGTTATCTGCAATATACTGCATGCACTTCCCAGTGGGTGCGATATAACAGAATAACAGAGTTGGAAAGGACCTTGGGACCTTGAAAGAGATCTTGGAGGTCTTCTAGTCCAACCCCCCCGCTCAGGCAGGAAACCCTATACCATTTCAGACAAATGATTGTCCAATCTGTTCTTAAAAGCTTCCAGTCTTGGAGCACCCACAACTTCTGGAGGCAAATCATTCCATTGATTAATTATTCTAACTGTCAGGAAATCTCTCCTTAGTTCTAGGTTGATTAATTTCCATCCATTGCTTCTTGTCCTGCCTTCAGGTATAGAGACCATATTGCTGGGTGGTTTCTAGATTAGGATGAATAAACTTTAGTTGTGCTTACAGCATACTAGCCAAACTGTGCCAAAATGCCATATGTTTCTTGAGGATGATTAATTCAAGTTAGAAAAACCGTGATGGATAGTGGGCCCATCTGGTGATAACCGTGCTATGGAAAACTGTGACTTGGTATATAGCAGAATTAAATGGCAAAGAATACAAGAGAACAAATAAAATGGAATAAAGAATAATAGATATTTATTGAAATCTTTATGAAACTAGGATAATGGAGAAGGGTGTAATAGAGTAGAACGAAGATGCCATATATACAGGAATATGAAAGCGTAAGTTTAATTATAAATGCAAGGCTAAAATGTGTGACAGAATGTGGTGCTGGTATTGTGTGGGTTGTTGTGGGTGCTTGGGAAAGTAGGACTCATGGACTGATGACATTTGCATGTCATGCTTCAGTAAGATGTAATAATGGAATAAACAGGGATAAGTTTGAGAAAAAATGTGCAATATTCTTAATGAATGGCATGGAGAGGGAGGGCAGGAATTATTCTGTTAGGTGACATTAATGGATTGATTAATTGGAACAAGACAATTCAGAAATAGCTATTGTATGATGAAGAGAGTCACAAAAGAATGAGAATGGTGAAGGGTATCTGATCTTTTTTTTTTTTTTTTTTAAAGATTATTTGGTTTATTACAAGCCATTATATTAAGTTCATCTATAAAACTCTCTCTGTCTCTCAGCTCCATATTCCCAATCAGAGACAAGAGAATTTGGAAGTATTTTTCAGATATTTTGTAAATATCTTAAACAATTTAAAACTTTTGAAGATATCACTACGGAAGAAACGTGTCCTATATATATCATGGTTGAAATACTAAACCCTTTCCTTCTGCCTTTTCAAATAAGTAGATTTTTGGCTGCTCATCTCTCATACTTTAATATCTCTGCCATCTTTCCATTTTTAAAAAAAGGATCTTTATGGTATGAGAATCAGAGCTCTTGCCTCACCAGTTTACATCATCACTTCTGAATCTTCACCTCCCATTCTGCTGTTGATTTGGAGGTGCAATTTTTTATCTCCACCTGACTTCCTCCTGACATCATATAGCATCAAATGACAAATTCCCCATTTCATCTACCCTCTCCTTATTCCAAAACACTCTTGCATTCTGGGTGGGCTAGTTAGCATCAGGGCTTTTTTTCTCATAGAACGCCCAGAATGGAGTTCCGGCACCTTTTTTGGATGGAACCTTGTAGGGTAGGCAAGGTGGGTTGTATGACATGAGTGAGTTACAGCACCTTTTTTTTTTTTTTTTTTTTAGAAAAAAAGCACTGGTTAGCATAATGTCTCCCTCCCCTTCCCCAAACCAACACCCTTCTCCCTCAGAGTCAGAACTGGTGACACAACCAAAACAGGAAAATATGGGCAGTCAGATAGTTTGGGCTTGTGAGGTCATCACATATGGAACAGTTGGAACAGGCAAAAGACATGTAGATCATCTCTCCCCCCCCCCCCAGGATCTTTCTTTGTCAGGGCACAGAACATCACCATGAATCAAATATTCCATTTGACTTCTCCTTTGTGAGTAGTCCAAAATACAATCCACTTCATATTTGTTCTATGTTGAATTGGAATGTGCTGGGGAAGAGTTGTACACAAGGAAAAGGAAGTGTTTCAAAACCAGGATGGAATAGTGGAAAACAGGAAGTATATTTAGTATGGTTGGAGGTGCAAATGAAAGGATTGATCTATGCAAGTACAGAAAACACTCCAATAAACTTTACATCCAGATTTTTAGACGGTAGGATGGAGAGCAGAAATCTAATAGAAAGTCAGACACGGTCCCCAACAGCAATGGAATGGATTTCCTAGTGATGACAATTAGCAGACCATCATAGGAAACTTTGGCATGATCCTTGAGGAGGCACTGAACATCAGTTTCTGAAGATGAGAGATTTCTGGCCTGGACGTATTTGCAGAAGGCTTGGCTTAAAACTGTGACATCTGAGTAGAGCCACAAACTGTCTTGTTATAAGCAACTTCAGTCACTGATAAAAGATCAGGCCAATTGTCTTGCAGGGAGGGAAGAAAAATGTATTTACCTATCACATTGCAATTAAAATCTGAAAGATATAGATAGATAGATAGATAGATAGATAGATAGATAGATAGATAGATAGATAGATAGATAGATAGATATAGATATAGATATAGATATAGATATAGATATAGATATAGATATAGATATAGATATAGATATAGATATAGATATAGATATAGATATAGATATGTAGGTCTTTGGTTATTCGGGTTTTCTCCCGCGTAAAATTGGAAGTGTCTTGGTGACATTTCGACGAAGTCCCATTCGTCATCTTCAGCCTGAAGATGACGAATGGGACTTCGTCGAAACGTCGCCAAGACATTTCCAATTTTTCGCAGGAGAAAACCCGAATAACCAAAGACCTACATACAAACACCCGCGAAAACCTCAGAAAACAGAAATAGATATAGATAGATAGATATAGATATAGATATAGATATAGATATAGATATAGATATAGATATAGATATAGATATAGATATAGATATCAATAATATACAATCCTCGAACTCCGGGAGGAATATAAATCAGCTGTTTATTGTTAAAAAATTAAAAAACAATAAAAGCAACTATTTACAATACTAAAACAAACTTAGCTTTCGCTGATCCACTGTCAGCATCTTCAGAGTGAAGTGTTGGGAGTGGAGAGATCTCTTATAAGCCTTGATAACCTAGTTTCTTACTCGTTTACTGTGTGATAGGGTCATTCGTCCTGACTGACCGTAATTGCCTTAACTGTCCCGCCTCCCCTTGTTTGCACTCCAGTTCCACAACTTCTCTCCCTCCCCTCCTTGTCCATCTTCTCCTTCCTGGTGTTGTTGCTGTTGGTGTGCCTTCTAGCCACTCCCCTGCACTCACTTTGGGCCGCGGGTCCAGATCCAGTATCCCAGGTGCCCTTTTGCTGCTGTTCCCTCTCTTCCATTCCATTTATCTGCCTGTTGCTCCTGTCTTCCACTGTTTGTCATCATGAGTCCTATTTTCCCCAGTTTCACCTCATGTCTGAGTGTGTGTGCATGCAGCCCTGTCCCGTCCTTCCGTCCCATCTGTCTGCAATCAGGATGAGAGGGAGTGAATTCAGGAGCGAGCCGGCAGGCAGCCCAGCTGATTGCAGACAGATGGGATGGAAGGATGGGGCAGGGCAGGGGCAGGGTAAGAAACTAGGTTATCAAGGCTTATAAGAGATCTCTCCATCCCCAACACTTCACCCTGAAGACGCTGACAGTGGATCAGTGAAAGCTAAGTTTGTTTTAGTATTGTAAATAGTTGCTTTTATTGTTTTTAAATTTTTTAACAATAAACAGCTGATTTATATTCCTCCCGGAGTTCAAGGATTGAATATTATTAAATAGATATAGATATAGATATAGCTAGCTAGCTAGCTAGCTAGCTAGCTAGCTAGCTAGCTAGCTAGATAGATAGATAGATAGATAGATAGATAGATAGATAGATAGATAGATAGATAGATAGATAGATAGATAGATAGATAGATAGATAGATAGATAGATAGATAGATAGATAGATAGATAGATATAGATATATAGATAGATATAGATATAGACATATAGATATATACTGTAGATATATAGATATATAGATATATAGATGATATAGATATAGATATAGATATATAGATATAGATATATAGATATACATAATTGACAAGATATAGATAATTGACAGGAAAAAAATGTGCAAAGGACTAAAATATCATCAATCTCAGGAGGAGTCTGTTAAAGCAAAGTGAAAACAGATCATCATCCAGATAGCATTCCCCCATTTATCAGTTCCAGTGGAATCTACAACAGATTACAGTCATATTTTGGAGACTGTCTGGGTATGTAATGCAGACGAAATAATTAATGCTTCAAACTGCATTTGGGGGTCTGGTTGTCTCGACCTCAGAAGCCTTGAAAACTGAGGCCATCTCACTTCTCAGCAAGCCAGATTTGGACTATTTAGGATATTTGACTTCAAAACATTCTCTTTCATCACAACAAGATATTCAAGTACAAAGTGGCCTGATTTGTACTTGTATTTGTATTTGTACAATTCCCCCCCCCACATGTGTGTTTGCACAACTTTTACTGAGCAGAAAATAGAGTTCCACTAGATCTTAGTTATGTAGTTTACAACTTTCGAGTCATCTGAGACAATAAAAGAAGCATGATTAATTAAATGGTTTATGATGTAACAATACTGAGAGAATTAAATGACACAAAAGTGATGAATGCATTTTTGGGATTGAGAAAACGAATATGGAAAAAAACAAAAAACTGAAAGAAGCCAAAATGAAAACGCAATGAATTTAGAAAGAGAAAGTAGGAGATTTGTATGGAAAAGTAGTAGAAGATAGATTTGTTTCTCATTAGAATGAATGGAATGTAGCTGTAAAGAAAAATGATATGGAAACCACTTGGATAAAGGTAGAAAGGATCATACTATATTATAAAGAGTATACAGTTGCCTAATGGGAAGCATGAAAAAGAATATTTGGTGGAATGATGAGGTGAAAAATGTTATATATGTCTGAGAAGAACAGTTACAAAAAATAGGATGAGAAAGATATTGTATATACAGACAAAAATGCAATGAATTTAGTCAAAAGAAAAAGGAATGGGTAAGATTAAAGGAGGCAGAGAAAATGGCTGAAATAAAATGTTGTTTCAGAAGTGGATGAAAAGAACAAAAAAAAAGTAGCCTTCAGCAAAGTGACTGGAAATAAAAATAAAAGTGGTGAAAGGTGAAATGAGTTTGGGTGAAATAGAAATGAGGAATGTTAGAAGGCAGATTCTAGAGACTTATATGTGATATGTTGGAATGAAAAACTGAAACAAATGCTACAAATATTAGTGCCCAAGAGGGGAACAAAATCAGGAAAAGGAAGTCATACAGCAGGTAATTATATTGAAAAGTAGAAAGGTTTCAGGGATAAAAGGCATTATTGGAGAAATGTTAATATATAGTTGTGGTTGATGGACTGGCAACATGGCCTGTTTAGCATGTGTGTGAAGGCTGTGCCTGACCATTGGATTAATGGGGTTATTTTTTCTTTATTCAAAGGAAAAGGTATTAAGAGTGAATTCAAAATTACAGAGGAGTTAGTTTACTGAGTGTGCCAAATGTGAAATCGTTTGGTAAAATTATAACTGAAAAGTATGAACAAAATTTGGGATGTCCAGTGTGAGTCTAGAGTTTTGCTTTCCAGCAGATCACTGAGAAATGTGAGAAATAAAGCTTACTGTTCATTTGTTATTTTA
The DNA here is from genome assembly GCF_001527695.2 of Protobothrops mucrosquamatus. NCBI lineage: Eukaryota > Metazoa > Chordata > Lepidosauria > Squamata > Viperidae > Protobothrops > Protobothrops mucrosquamatus. Next base: position 129,874 of record NW_015386792.1, read on the forward strand.
CGAGAGACATATTATGAAAATAGGCTTAAATTATGGAATTTGTTTTGCATGAATGTGAAATTAAAGTGTAATTGCTGAATGCACTAAAACGGTAGATTGTGGAAGTAAAACATGACAATATGTTTTATTCAGTTGATGTCAATAAATGAAATGTTTAATAAATGAGTCTGCACTGAACAGGGAGTAAAACATGCCTGTGTGATGCCCCCTTGGTTATTTAATATATTTATAGTTAATTTCATAAGAAACACTTTTGCTGATGTCAGAGGTGTGTTCACTGAGGCTGTGAATATATCTGCATCTCTGTATGCAGACTGTGAATTGCTGTTGGCTTTGAACCCCGATAATTTGCAACAAACATTAGAGTGTATGATGCAGTGAAGTGTATGAATGTGAAAATCGGTGTATCAAAGAGCAAGGTAGTTTTAACAGGGAAAATGGAATGCATAATTGCAAATTTAATGTTGAAAAATTAGAGCAACTAGATGAATTTAGTACAGGATATCTAAGGATGGGAAAAGGGATAGAGAAATATTATAATGTTCAAATGGATGGAACGATAATAGGCATATGGGCCCTGTGGTGAAGAATGATTGCTGAAAGATTCGAAAATGGCCATGTATGAGAATGTGCTTCTATTTACTTTGTTATACAGAAGTGATTTGTATATATCAGGATAAATTACAAATAGATTGGATGAAGTACGAATGAGATACCTAAGAAATGTCTGGGGTAAAAAGACGTTGAGTCAGAAATAAATGGCTGCTGAACAAATGTGGATTAAATATCTTTTCATTCCATCATGGAGTAGCTGAATCAATTTCACAAATTTCCATGGGCACCTTTAATGTCTCAGGATGGTCCAGAGAATCTCCTTGTTTACAGTGTAAAATGCCTTATTCAGGTCAATGAAGACAGAGTAAAAAGTCTTGTTCTACTTCAGACATGTCAAACCTGCGACATCACGTGACGTCACACGATGTATCAGAGCTTTTTCCCCATTGCCGGCAAGGGTGGGCGTGGTTTCCTTGTGACGTGTCTGGCCTGTGGGCCGGCAGTTTGACACCCCTGTTTACTTGATGCACTTCTCCTGGACCAGCTCATGACAAATATGCCTCCTGTATCTGTTCTGATCAAAAGCCACACTGTATCTCTGGATCGTTCCTTTCCAAGACAGTGACAGGTCTGTTCTGGAGAATGTGGGCAAAGATCCTGTCTGTGATGGAAGCAGTGAGATACTTCTGCAGTTTCCATCCTGATTTGCTTCCCTTATATTTATAGAGAGCCACAATGAAAGCATAGCAAGTGATAGTGACATCTTTAAGACTGTGTTGATATACTATGACATAATCAAGTAATAACCAATGTTTGGACCTGGGATTCAACCAGTTTGTTTTGTGCTTGTTTGAAAATCTGAGCATGTAATGGAATGCATGAATAGCCTGGGGAAAGGGGAGAGGAGATACTGCCTAGAAAACCTTTGGACAAGAGAGGCAAAAATCAGCAATTGTTTAAGAGTTAAGAAACTTAGGAAGAACGTACATTAATGAGACTAGCAGTTAAAAATGCTGGGCAGGAAGATTGTACTTTCAAACTTTCAATATTCTTTCATGCAGCCTTACAATAAAGTAGATTTGGTTTATCTAGCTTTATTTCCTGACTGATTTACCCAGGAAGACTGACCTCAGAGTTGCTCAGAAGCAGCAGCACACTTTGTATTTAGTTTCCCAACCTCATGTCTTCCAAGGTCTCTGTTCTAGCTGTTGAGGTTTGTCTTCCCCAGTACTGAAGTCACCCAGAATGATAGGTTTGTCATTGATGGAAGTTGTTCCAAAAATCTGTCCAGGTCCTTGTAGAAACCTTCCCTGTCTTTGCTTGGATTTGTGAAAATGGATGCATAGGACAATGGTGATATATCAAGATTTGCTGACAGAGAAGGGGAACTTCAAAAGGCATTCATTTTATTCCAGTGGGTAGAGTAGAGATGTTCTTTGACAGAGCAGTTTTGAGTGCAAAACCTATTCTGTGAGTCCTGTTGTCAGAATTCGGTTTGGCTATATTGAATTGCCCCCATTCCATTAGTGAACCCTGGAGATTTTTCAGAATGGGTAGAACTTAAAATGGTGGATGTTTTTTGCATTTACTGTAGTTGTATTGGAGTGATTTTAAAAAGCAAAACAAGTGCTTTAAGAATTGCAGATGCTTAAAAAAAGACACATCCCATTCTTTAAACTTATTCTGTGCCTGAAATTCAATTTTCCATCTGCATCATCTTTGTGTTCCTATACAAATTATTATTGATGCTTATCATCTGCCAATTTAATCAAGTGTTGTAGTTTTAGTCAATAAAACTCACAGTTCCTGCTTCATGTGGAGCATAGACAACCAACACCAAATACTAAAGCAATTATCATTTCCCTCATCTCTATTTATTTTCTTTGCAAATTTTTTTTGGGGGGGAGATTGACTGCTTTTCACTTGCAGAGAAAAATAACAAGCCATGCATCAGATTAATGTATATTCATGAGTGGAATTATGGTGAACATGAAAGCCATACATTAGTGATTGGTAATCAACTTCCATTTTATTTTCTGAAAGTTAGCTGAGATGCTAATCAAAGATAATTACAACACTGTCATTTACATTGCTGATCACTTATTCTTCAGCGAAAAGAACAGCTTCATTTATTTTTTAAGGCAAGCATACCCTTAAAGATCTGAACCAAGAAATAATTATAGTTGCAGTAAGTTATGATGCACATTTGTATTGCCGTATGCTGTCCAGACTCGCTTTTTGCAAGATGGATGACCACATGCATATGATTAATAAATTAAATAAATAAAATACAGTTTAATAAATCATTGAAGATTCTCAGTCATGCCGGTAGGAAGTTGAATCATGGCAACTGGGCTTTTCTTTTTGATTTTGACTGAAGAAGTTACTTGAATAAGTAGCGAAACATTTCATACCAAAAAGAAAAGATGTCCCATTGCCATGATTCAACTTCCAGACAGTTTAATAAAATAATACTTTATATATGTACAGTATCAGAAAGATTTCATTTCCAGAACTGAGCTCTCTTGCCACATGTTGCTGTCCTAATTTTATCACATTATAGATGTGATATAATGCAATGAATAGCCTACACTATCTGGAGAAAAGGTATGAAGGAAAAATAATCCAATAATTTTGTGGCAATACCAAGAGGAGAATCAAGGTGGTAACACTTTTTTTGAAAAACACATGAGTATATTCTATAAATACTAAAATCTCCAAAGAACATTTAAAAACTAGTTTCTTCAAAAGCAGTAGCACTTAATTCTCATATTTTACATCATATTCCTCTCATGAAATCAAACATTAATTTCTATTAAAACAGAAAAAAGCAGTCTGAAAATGTACCCCATTCTCTTTTCTTTCCTCTGGCAGCCAAAGGAAGACCTTGATAGAAGGATATGACTTTTTTCAGAACCCTTCTATAAGGATTGTTATTATTTTAATAATAACCATTTTACTAGAGTTTCTCCCAGGACCCTGGCCCTTCCAGGTGAAGTCAATTACACAGCAATTTAAAATTTAAATCTGGCAAGGGAAGTGGTAGTTTTGAAATGAATGTCCAAATGCAAGTCAGCATTCTCACCAGTCACCAAGGTCTGTAGGAATAAGCAGATAGTGCCATTAAGTCAAAATGTATGAGAAGACTATACAACTACAAACTAGACATAAGGTGTACAAGACTGCTTATAACAAAGCATTGACTCGTCCCATTAAATTATGGTTTTCAGATTCTATAGAACCCTGAACCCCTAAAATGAAAATTTTATTTGAACCCACCACTACCGGCTCATGGGCCGGCAGTTTGACACCCCTGCCCCAATGGGTGATCCTTGAGAACCAACACCATAAGGCTGCCAGGCAACTCTTTAAGTGCAGAAGCATAGGATCTCCACAGGGATTTCCCAAGAGGTGGGACACATGACATTGTGCATATTCTGACATTGTTATACAATTTGCATCAGTCACTTCATGATGGGCTTGATCCAAATTAACATCTGCCCTTATTCCTGGGGTGTCCACAGGGAGAGGGATTTTAAAAAAAAATCAAGATGAGGGCCACAACTATGTAATCAAAGCCTCATCCTTTGCAATATATATTGTGATGCACCTTAAAAAAGGAGTGAGGTTTCCATTGGTTGCCATCCTGATTTTCTTTACTTTCCCACTGCAGACATCATGCCTTTCTGATGTCAGATTACTCCTTAGTACATCAGTCTAAGCCATATGCTCAGTGGCATATGGTGGAGAAAAGGAGGAAGTTAACCCCTGCCAGATGGCAATCATAATACCAAGAATAGAATAGAATAGAATAGAATAGAATAGAATAGAATAGAATAGAATAGAATAGAACAGAGTAGAGTAGAGTAGAGTAGAGTAGAGTAGAGTAGAGTAGAGTAGAGTAGAATATCTTTATTGTCATTGTGTATCTCACAACAAAATTAAGTGCTGTCCACAATACACAGTACATACAAGTAAGAAGCACAAGTAAAAACATACATTATATACATACATCCTTCACATTCTATTCACCATTGCATTGCCCCTAATATTGCACTTCAATGTTGTACCATACAGTAATATTTAATATGGTTACAGCTCTGGGATAAAAACTATTTTTCAGCCTATTTGTCTTTTTTTTTATTATCCTGTACTGTCTGCCAAATGGTAATAGTTAAAAAAAAAAAGAATGTCTGAGATGAGTCTTTAAGAATGTTTTGAAGTATATATCCCATTGTCATTTCATGCTTGTTTCCTAATTTAATAAAATGCGGATGGCACCTAAACAAACAAATCAGATTTCAAAGTTTGTTGGGTTTGATTCATCTTAAATTCCCCCCTCCCCCCAAAAAAGCAGAATGGAAGTTGTAGGGCATGCAGAAGTAGAGTGAAAAAATAGACTTAAGGAGATAGAAAAAAGCAGAATTCAGGTTCCAGATAATTTTAAAAAGTTTTTGCCATTTTTACTTTTCAAGTGTTGTGCAAGTGATAGCTTTTTTACCAGTATCCATGTGTTTTAAAGCTTCCACCAATTTAATTTACAAGTGAAGAAGGGAACATTATGAATTGTAAGTCACTTTAATGTGCCAATAATTAATGACATACTAAATGTATGCTATAAAATCTTTAAATGGACATTCATGTGGCATTCATTCTGCATATATTTAGATGCGCCTGAAAAATAAATGATGTGATTATCCATTGTCATCTTCAGCAATTCTCATTCTAAGATATTTTGATATTTTAGCTTATGTTAATTTATCTCCAAAATGAGCTGTACTGTATGGGGCTGATGTTCCCAAATACATAACTCCAGTTATCATTAATCAGAATAAGGAGCAATGCATCCAAATGATACATTTTCTCTGTATAGAGAAATCAGTTGAGTTTCCATCAATCTGATACCGAAAAGAGAACTCATTTCTATACTCTTATTATTTCATTATAAGTTTTTCTAAAACAGAAGCATAGTTTTGTAACAAACACATTTCCTTTGCTATCGCTAAATTCAGATCCACAGATAAGATCCAAGCTGTGACTGCGTGATCAAAACCCATCCCTTTTATGATGCAGCAAAATGAAGGGGAAGGCTTTATCACTTAGTGACGGCCACTGTGTTAACTTTTTTTTATACCCTACCCCCTTTCACGTGTGAAGTATATAATTGATGTTCATCATATAAGTCAGGGGTGTCAAACTCAATTTCATTGAGGGCCGCAATAGCATTACGGTTGCCCTCAAACGGCAAGTTACATGTCAAGACTATCACATTAATCCCGGTGCACCCGAGCCTCCTGTCTTGCATTTCCTCGCATCTTTGGGTAAAAGTCTGCAGGAGGGTGGCTACTCGTGGGAAAGCACAGCACAGACGAAGGAAAAGGAGGTGGGAAAGATACCCGAAGAAGCGAGGAGGTAACTGCTCAATCACCTCCTCCTCCTAGTCTGTTTGCAGGCCAGATCTAAACACATCATTTGGCCCACGGGCCTTGAGTTTGACATGTCTGATATAAGTAAATAGGGTGGCATGCTGGCTCAGTGGTTAAGACACTGGGCTTGTTGGCTGGCAGCCCAGGTTGAGACCCAGGCACCACATGATAGGCTGAACTCCTGTCCTCGCCCCAGCTCCTGCCACCCTAGCAGCTCAAAAGCATGTAAATGTGAGTAGATAATTAGGCATCACTTCGGTGGGAAGGTAACAGCACTCCATGAGGTCATGCTGGCCACATGATTGTGGAAATATCTTCGGACAGCACTGGTTCAATGCCCTTGAAAAGGAAATGACCACCACCTTCTATCGTCAGCAGTGTCTAGGAGAATAAAACCCACACAGACTCCTTTACTTTGTTTTACATAAGTGTATGATTGATTCTATGAAGGAAAGCTTGTTAGGGATTTACATTTACAAAATTGTTTGGTAGAGGAGCTTTTAGATAATTAAAAATGATATTTTTTAAAAAAACAAATGATATATCCTAGTGCTTTAGCATAAGGTTTCTCCTCTATCCTTCAAAAATATTTTGCTTTACAATATTCTTTACAATAAGAATAATGGTGACTGTACCAATATACAATAAGAATTCTCACTTTTTAGGAACATTAGACAATACATGCTAATTCGTGGATTCTATAAGCTTCATGTTGCTACTTTCCACTAGTACAAGAAATGAAATATTTCCTTTGCTTATCATGCTAGGGATCTTGGTTTGTTGTTTCCAAATACTCCAGGATCTCCAGCTCAGAGATAACACACTAAATAAATGATTTCCATTTATAATAATGGAAGGAGTCAAGCAGAAGTAACCAAGTGACCCACATTAACACTCTAGTTTACAACACTTTTCTCATTGTGCAGGAATATACCTATATAACATAGCCTGTTGTGAATTTAATCCGTAATCAAATGAATGTTGACAACTATATCTTAAAAAGTCTTAATCTCATTAAATATGAAACAAAGGAACATGAAACAAAGGCACATGTCTGTTCTGGTGAACTAGTTTAATGAAGCAAATACTGGGAAGATTGATTTTTGAGCCATTCTGGGATTTGCCAATAAAACATAAACTAAACTCATTTACAAAATGCTAATGCAGCTGCTTGCAGGTGCCAAAAAAGCAGCAATGACATACACCTGGGATTTGATTTCTCTGTCTGGAACTGCTCTGAGTGAGCTAGCTGACAAGTTGCTGTGGAGTGGTATTTAGCTACGGAGAACAGTTACGTGTCACCCTGTATCTGACACTTTTCCCCTCTTAATGAATAAGGAAGCAACGGCAAAGCATGTTTGTGGGAATGCCGGTGAAGAGAGACTGTGTATATCTCAACAGCAAGGGGTGAGAAGTTGTAACTATATCATATTGTTTACATAGAATGAGGCCAATCTTCTGGCATTTCTATTGCGTCACTTGGAAAATAGCATTTCAATAACCTCATTTGGAATTTTCCAGAATGAAAAGAAGTAACAACAGAATGACATGAAAAGAACAGTCCCAATTTGGCCACAGATTGCACATTAACAGTTCCATATATTTGAAATACTTTAATGTCAAACCTCTATCCTCTATAGGAGTATAAAATGTTCCAATCGGAAATGCACCGAGTTTAAAACTTCTCAAATTTGAAACAAAATAGTTGTGTTCTGGGCATTCTGTGCATGAAAGAATCATTGGCTTGTTTGAGTGCCATTGTTTTCAGGGTTCTAGGTTGCTCCAGCTGCTGAAATTGGACTTTTATTTCTGAGATTTGTGATTGATTTTTTTAACCCTCCATCTACTCAGTATTGCATGTGGGAATCAGTGATGTATCAGATGCCCTTGGTTTAGGCTGGATGGGAAAGATGTGGGGTGGAGCAATAAAGCAAATCATTTCCATTCTGAACTGTGCTGAAGAGAGAAGGTCAAGTTTGCTGTACCAATGGACCAAGTGACTGACTAGAGCAGGGTCTTCAAACTTGGCCCTTTTATGACTTGTGGACTTCAACTCCCAGAATTCCTCAGCCAGGCATGAGGAATTCTGGGAGTTGAAGTCCACAAGTCATAAAAGGGCCAAGTTTGAAGACCTCTGCACTAAAGGAGCAAGGAACAGATAGTAGAAAAAGATTTACAGTTTAAAGCAATTGTCTGCCTTCTTGGTAGATAAGTAATGCTTAAGTACCTGGCTACTTCTGGGTACAAGAGGGCAAATGGCCAGATAGATCCAAGGCAAAATAACAATCACTCAAAAGACGGCTTTCTATGGACAGTCGTTTAATTATGATTAGATAGAATTGTCTTCTGGTACATCTTTCTAGCTCTTTTCCTTATATTGCATCTTCAGCATTGTGAGCCACTTTCAGATGATGATCTTCCTGTATTAGCTATGAAGGGAGGATGTGTTGGAACTGCTAAGAGAAGGTAGTCCAGACCCATATACAGCATGAATTTGTCCTTGGATATTTGGTCCAGTTAAATTGCAATTCTGATGTCATGTTTCACATTGCTTATTAATGGGAATGGGACAAGATTGTGTGGGTGTGGGTGTCTTCTGCTGCTGGCTCCAGGAATTCCCATAATTCATGGCCCAGGGACAGGAAAGTGCTGGTTCAGTCAGAAGTATTGTCTTGGTTGGGGAATTGTTTCATGACTTCCATGCTTCGTGAGTGATTTCATAATCACAGACAGAGGGGCTGCCAATATCAAGATGACTTCTCCTGAGGCATAATTCATCAGCATCTGCTGCACTGACCACAAACTGTACCTAATCAAGATGGCCTTGGGCTAGACAGGGCTAGCAGCAAGCTTATCCAGCTGGCACCACGACTGCCAAAGACAAGTAATATAAGATTGCTGGATATTTCTACTGGAATGCAAAGAAAGGTAGGTGCTTGTTCATCTCCAGATTTAGCTCGGCCTGCTCCATAAGTAATCCCTCAGGTTATGTCCACCAGATGGATTTGCATTTACCTGCTGCTCAAAAATAGCAGGTGGCTAGGCAAGACATGATGGGGAACAGATAGTAGAAGAAGACTTACAGCTTAAAGCAATTGTCTGCCTTCTTGTAGATAAATTACTCCCATTTTAAATGTTTTTCTTCATTGAGCTTTCTTTTCCTATTAAAAAAAGCAGCTGCAGGAAGCTAAATAAATAGAAATTGTTACTATCTACTGTGCTACATACATAAGTATTGCTAAAGTCATTGGGGTGATATAAGTTATAAATATAAAGAGCATTAGTGCAGCATTATTTATGCTGAAATAGTCTTTTTGATATGTAATACTTGTATACCATTATGCTGTCCTGTTGAGGCAGACCTTCAGATTTATCAAAGAAGGTGTGTACACACACAAACACACACACACACACACATTGACTTAGCAGTTTCATAAACTTTGTATTTGTGTACACTTAATTCTGATGTGATTGGTACAAGTTAGGGCAATTTACTAAGACCCTAGCTAGTCCAGTTGATTCTGACTAATACTGAAAAGCTAAGCAGGATCAGAGCGTTGAGTAATCATAGTACTTATGGTAAATGGGAGATCATCAGGAACTATCAGAACTATATGCTAGGCTGGAAGGTAATGACATTTCTGTATAGTTACCAAGAAAATATCATATATGTCTCCATAAAATGATTAGAAATTAAGTTAGACATGAAGTAGACTTTATTTTTAAATTTTTAGGAAAGAAATAATAAATATTGATATATTTATCTAAACAATAATATTGGATCAACATTGTCATTCATCACCAAAATTCTTCAGTGTGCTAATTTTTAACCAAGCACTTTCCCCATATTTTACATACCAGCAGCACAAAGTGGCCTCTGCCACTCCCAAAATGGCACCTGCCTGTAGACTGTTCCCCTTGGCCTCCATATTTGAAGGCAACCAGCCAATCTGCCCCATGGCCTTCATTACAATGTGCTATTGAGGCCAATTGGGCAGAGATTAGTCAGTTGTCTTTCCCAGAGATGATCTCTGTGATCGGCTGCTTCTCCTTCCTGAAGGTGATCTTCAGAAATGGCTAATAGGGAGACGAGGCCCAAGGATATACGACTGACCAGGATAGGAAATAGAGCATGGGGTGACTCAGGAGGTAGGGGAGGCCCTAGGAGGCTTGGGCCAGGCCATGAATGAACTGGAAAAATACTGAATTGGGAGCCTTGGCCTGTTCAAGGCCTCCAGGGCCTCCCCAACCCCCGAGGTACCCCATGTTCCACTTAATGAATCACATAGTCACTTAACAACAGTAATGGGGGAAACAGGGTTTGTGGTCTTTAAGTGAGGTGATCATTGGACACCTCACATAATGACCACCACAACTGAAGACCATTATTCTGGGTGGTCATAAGTCAAGGGCTATTTGCATTTGCTGCTTTAAGAACTGTCTTCAGTTCTCCATTTCTTTCCATTTATACTCTTTTTTAAAGCTAGTATTTTTAATCTTTTTAATTTTCTTCCTTTTTATTTTTTTAACTCATTTTTAAATAACCTCACCTCTTATTTCACAAATCATTGTGATTAGGCATGGATATGTAAACCATACTATTGATAGGTCTTATCAAATTGCACTTCTTATCAAATTGCACCTTTCATAGCCAATTGTGCATTTCACAGCCAATTGTGCATTTTTTAAAATAAGGCCAGGCTGAAAAGAGTTTTATGAATTGCCTTGCAAAATGGTGTTTCAATTCCTAAATGTATAGCAACTGAAATATCCTGTAAAGGAAATGGGATTTTGAAAAAGGGCAAAAGAAATATATCTGCACAATATCTCTTATTTGTCTGCCATGCCAAACAAGATTGCAATCAATAATTATTCACTCATAACAATACCTTATACTTCCAGACTGGATTAGACATATTTCTATATATTTAACTGTACAATAGTCTAGTTACCATAAGATTGCTACTGTAGAGTTATATGGATTACAAAATACTGAACTGGCTACCTGTCTTATGTCCTGCAGTATATCAATTGCAGATGTCAATAGAATACCATGACAACAAGAAAGATCAAGTTCTCTTTACTAGACAGTGAAGAAAGGATGTCACTTAGTTCACATTTAGACACAAAACTAGTATATTAGCATTGTGTGAACTGAAAGCAGTTTTGCTTTGATAGTCACAATTTTAAGACTGTTTTTCCAGTAGAGGTCTTGCCAAATTCATCATACAGAAATGTTTATACTAGAAACTACATGGGTCTATCTCTCTCTCTCACACACACATACATACACACAAATTCCATGCAGCCTTGAATAAAGGCAAAATGATGGTAAAGGGATTAGAGAGAAGTGTTTTTATATATAAAAGACATATAGAGAGAGCATGTATAGAAATAGATTGAAATCTTTGAAGGGATGATGATACAATTTATCTGAAACAGTATGAACAGTATGAACAGTATCTGAAACAGCATGAACAGTAACCAAGATGATAGATTAATAGATGACAGAGATAGATGATAGATAGATAGATAATAGATAAGCAGACAGACAGACAGACAGATAAGGAGACAGGTGACAGACAGATAAAGGATATCCCTGAGAGGAATACAAATTCTAATGTTCTAACTATCTTGTTCACGTACAACTGATAGCTGAATAATAGCTTTGAGGTTTTTTTAAAATTACATTTGTTTTTGGTAGAAATACCTGGTTACAAATATTTCATATTTGAGAAGGCCTACCTGTATTCGACAGTAGTGTTCTTCTTATTGATGGGAATATCTTTTACCATTATACTCTCAATAGGCACTGGGTATTTGTTAAGCAGCTATTGCCTAAATTATCATCTTCACTGTTGACTTTCAAATTAAAATCCTGTTTAAAAGACGAGATATTTTCTTCTTTCTAAAAATAGCTCTACACACCTGGCCTTCCTAAGTCAACTAGGGATGAGGTGTGAATAATCATTAAAGCAGTATGAATAATGTAAAGACATTTCCTAGAGACATCAGTATTTGAAAGCTATGCATTATGAAAATGAACAACTCTAAATGCTAAATGATGTATTTGAAAGATGTAGATGTTATGAAATATTACCTGAATTATATGAACCAGATCTCAAAAATGCCTGATTATCCAAATCTGTCTTCTGTCTTCCATATAATTACAATGCTGTGTAAACAGCACAGCTGTATAATCTTCTACTTATTAAGTTATTTCCTGTTCCAGTGCCTTTCAGATAAATTAGGCTAATCTAAAGTTTTTTGAAAGTTCTAGCAGATTCAGTCCCCAGGGCAAAAAACACTTCAACTTCTACTAATAGAATATTCCCATTTTTGAAAAGCAGCTAGTAAAAACTCAATAGCATACATAATAAAAAAGAATAAAATTGTTCCACAATGTAACCTATCTTTATTTTTTCCCCTCCCCCTTCTCCTCTTCCTTGGAAACTTTTCCCCCCAAGCAAGAATCAGATGTATTATTGTGTGTCTGAGCTGGGGGGGAAGGGGAGTCAAGGAAATGATTGTGAACCTGGTGGCGTAACAAAATGTTCAACTTCTTAGATTTGCCACTGATATTTTATTGGCAAATAAGGAGAGTATCAAGGCACTACACCAGTGATGGTGAACCTTTTAGAGACCGAGTGCCCCAAAACTGGCCCTGCCCCCGCTCCACCTCCCTGCCCCCCCCTGCTCTGCCCCCACATCCCCCACCCCGCCTGCCCACAAGACCACTCACCATCTCCAGGGCCCGCTGCAGATCGCCCAGGCAGCCCAGCAGCACTATGGCAGCCACACCCTCTGTCCACGCCTGCAGCATTAACTGCATGATGGGGTGTGAGGGCAGAGTCTTGTCTACGCTGCCTGGCTGCCATGTCCTTGGCTGCACTGCTCCATGTGGGCCATGCTCGTGGGTGACTCTCCTTCAGGGGGGCTGCTGGAGAGGAGGGGGTCACGGGAGGAGGCAAGGCTGGGGCAATGGCACGTGTGCCCAAGAGAGGGCTCCGAGTGCCGCCTCTGGCACCCGTGCTATAGATTCGCCATCACTGCACTACACCAAAGATGTCCATTCATGTTCTAATGCATATATTTATATGAAGTATAAACATATTTCTAAATAATATAATCATTTAGTATAAACATATGAAGAATGATTGCAGGAATTGGGAATGGCCAATCTAGAGAAAAAAAGGACTAAGGGTGACATGATAGAGTATTCCAGTATATTAGGGGCTGCCACAAAGAAGAGGTAGTCAATTTATTTTCCAAAGCACCAGAAGGCAAGACAAGAAACAATTCATGGAAACTAATCAAGGAGAGAAGCAACCTGGAATTAAGGAGAAACTTTCTAACAGTGAGAACAATAAACCAGTGGAACAACTTGCCTTCAGAGGTTGAAGGTGCTTCATCACTGGAGGTTTTTAATTGGACAGCCACCTGTCTGAAATGGTATAGAGTCCCCTGCTTGAGTAAGGGGTTGGACTAGAAGACCTCCAAGGTCCCTTCCAGCTCTATTTTGATTGATTGATTGATTGATTGAAGTTCCTTTTTAGTAAAGACCAAAGAAGGTTATTTTTTTCCTCATTCACACCTGTTTTGACTGCAGGTTCAGTATCCATGAGTTCACACAGGGCAAAGCATAACTTTACTCTTGTTTCAAGATAAATGTGACTTACATGGATATATCAATGAACTGTCATGATAGGAGTGGTTTTGCCTTTAATTTCTGAGATTTATGTTCTACTTCATGAAATCAGCAACATTTTTGAATCCCCCATATGAATAGAATAGAATAGAGCTGGAAGGGATCTTGGAGATTTTCTAGTCCAGCCCCCTACTTAAACAGGAGAACCTATACTATCTCAGACAGGTGATTGTCTAGTCTTTTCTTAAAAATCTCCAGTGATGGAAAGTCCACAATTTCTGGAGATAAGCTGTTCCACTGGTTGATTGCCCTCACTGTCAGGAAGTTTCTCCTTAATTCCAGGTTGCTTCGCTCTTTGATCAGTTTCCAACCATTGTTTCTCATCCTTCCCTCTGTTGCTCTGGTGAACAATGTGACCCCCTCTTCCTTGTGGCAGCCCCTCAGATACTGGAATACTGCTATCATGTCTCCCCTATTTCTTCTTATCTTTAGATTAGTCAAACCCAAGTCCCACAGCCATTCTTTGTATGTTTTAGTCTCCAGGCCTTTGATCATCTTAGTTGCTCTTCTCTGAATTTTTTTTTTTCAAATTCTCAATATCTTTTTTGTGATATGGTGACCAAAATTGGCTGCAGTATTCCAGGTGTGGTCTTACTAGGATTTTATAAAGCAGTACTAATGAGAGATAACCTTTATTGTCATTTTTATACTGTGGGCACAATGGCACACATCAAAAATGAAATTTAATTGCCCGCTCTCAAAGTGAAACACATACATGACACACACCTAAACATACTATGAACAACATATGTATAGACCCACATCTCTACATATATGTAGCAAATAAATATTAAATATTGTCCATCTTGAATATATAATGGAAGGAGGAAGCTTGAGAGTTCGCAAGGTTAATGCTGTATGGAATGAAACTCTGGCTGAATCTGGATGTTCTGCTTCGGATACCACGAAGCCTCCTCCCAGAAAGTAACAAGGAAAACAGGTTGTGAAGAGGATGTGTAGTGTCCCAGATAATCTTACAGACCCTGCTCAAGCAGCGCTTCTGTGCTATGTCCTGGATGGGAGGGAGGGAACTTCCAATGATCTTTTCGGCCATTCTCACCACTCTCTGCACTGCCTTCCTGTCTGAAGCAGTGATGCCTCCAAACCAGACTGTGATGCTGTATGACAGGATGCTCTCAATTGTGCCCCTGTAGAAGGTGATCAGGACAGGGGAAGGAAGATGTGCTTTTCTCATGCGGCACAGAAAATGCAGGCGCTGCTGTGCCCGCTTCACCAGTTTCTCACTGTTGAGCGACCAAGTCAGCCTACTCATTAGCTGCACACCCAGGAATTTGATGCTGGTAACCATCTCCACAGGTGAATCATTTATGCACAGAGAAGTGTGGCTGTGCCTGCCTTTTGTGAAATCAACAATGATCTCTTTGGTTTATCCGGTATTTAAAACTAGGTTTTTTTACCTTACACCAGTTCACCAACCCTTCAACCTCCTTGCGGTAAGCTTCCACCTTGTCATCCTGAATAAGGCCCACTACTGTTGTATCATCTGCAAACTTTACAATATGGTTGGTGGCAAACCTAGCACAACAGTCATGTGTCAACAGGGTGAACAGCAGCAGACTTAAGACACAGCCCTGAAGAGAACCTGTGCTCAAGAAAATGGTATTAGAGGTATTTGTTCCAACTGCATATATTGGGGCCTGTTTGTAAGAAAATCAATAATCCAGTTGCACAGGAGAGTGTTTAAGCCTAAAAGGCCCAGTTTGTCTACTAGATGCTGGGGAATGATTGTGTTAAACGCCGAACTGAAGTTGACAAACAGCAAACGCACATGAGTATTTCTTTCCTCTAAGTGCTTCAGGCTCAGATGGAGAATGGTAGAAATAGCACCCTCCATAGAGCGATTTGGTCAGTAGGCAAACTGAAGCAGGTCAAAAGCTGGCGGGAGGCTAGATACAATAGTGTCCTTTATCAGCTTCGTGATGGTGGATGTCAGTGCAACTGGACGGTAATCATTGAGGCTTGTAGTTGTGGACTTTTTTGGCACAGGCAAGATGATGGCTGTCTTAAAACACNGCCCTCTTTCTATCAGCCTGCTTTTTATAGGTTTCAAAAGTCTTTTTTAAAGCAGTTTTTGTGTTTCTCCAAACTTCTTCCCACCCCCTCACCCATTGGTCAAGTGTCTGGGAAGCGGAGGGCACCTGAGGGTATTCAGGTATTGGGCTGAACTCTTTTCCTGTGGCCACTCTGAAAGGCATGTAGCCGGTGCTGCTGTGCACAGAATTATTGTACGCCACCTCCGCGAAAGGGAGGAGGTCAGTCCAGTTCGTCTGTTGATAAGAAACGTAGCATCTAAGATATTGCTCCACCATTTTGTTAGCGGATTCTGCAGCCCCATTGGTGGCTGGATGAAAAGCAGATGATAAACCTTGAGACGATCCAATTAATTTAAGAAAACTCCTCCAAAACTTTGCTGTGAACTGCACCCCCCTGTTCGAAATTATTCGCTTAGGGGTGCCATGCAGCCGGTAGATATGTTTCAGGAACAATTTGGTCAGGCGTTCGGCAGATGGGAGTCCTTTGCAGGTGATGAAATGAGCCTGCTTCGAGAACAGGTCTATCACAGTCCAGATGACAGTATTTCCTCTACTTTCAGGTAGGTCTACTATAAAGTCCATAGCTATTTCTTCCCAGGGTTGAGAAAGGTCTGCCACCGGCTGCAGTAACCCGAGGTTTTTCCCTGGGATTCTTTTCATTGTGGCACATACAGTACAACTTTTTACATAGTTTTCCACATCCCGTTTCAGCCCCGGCCACCAAAATTGCCGGCGGATGAGGTGTAGGGTTTTCAAATATCCAATGTGTCCAGCCTGTTTTACATCATGGCTGTGTTTGAGAGCATTAAGACTGAGGGCTTTGGGCAAATATAGTTTCCCCCCTTTTTAAGCCAAGCTGTGATGACCCAGGGCCCTGAATGGAGGCAAAGCAATCAGTTGGCCAGAGCAATAGTCTTTTTAATCACTGCCAATGTTCACCCAACAGCCCCCACATATACTGGCGTGAGTTCAAACAAAACAGCCAGGGAAGTTTACACTGTTCTTAAAGCAAGACAGATAACAAGCAAACGTATAATCCTTTTAACTCCCAGCTTGCCTGTGAACTATGAACTGCACACTGCAGACTGCAAGGAGAGATCAGTAGGAAGCAAACTGGTCCAGAATACAAAGTGTCCAGGTTACAAGAGCACACTATCTCAAGATTTCACTTTTGTTCCCGGCAAATGCCCCACCCCACAGCGTCTCCTTAAATCCTACTCCCCAGGTGTGCCTTGTGGAGTGGGGAGGGACGCTCTCCTCCCGAGCAAGTGAGCCTGCATCCGTTGTTCCCTCCTCCTCTCTGCTCTCCTTGCTCTAGGATCAGGTGGGGAGGGGCCTTGCTCCTCGCCTGAACTCTGCCTTTCCTGTTCCAAACCTGAAGGGCCCTGGCCTGCCTCATCCTGCTCCTCCCCACTGTCCTCCGAAGCTACAGACACCCCATCCTGGGCCTCAACAGGGAACTCCATGTCTTCCTCAGAGTCAGGCTCGGACGGAGGCATGACACTAGCCATCCCTGCACGTTAGGGAGGTTTGCTTATCTTTGAACCATTGATCAGTGAGGAGTTCTCATTTTATTTTCTTTACCCCAGGGTCATCAGGATTGGGGACCCTGCAAGGCATAAATTGAGTGGCAGTTTGTGGATTGGGGATAATTGCCTCGTTAACCTCCTCCCGTTCGCTTTTGTATTGGGGTAACTGGGATAACACATCAGCTAGGAAGTTTTTTTCCCCTGGTATATACTTTAGAGTGAAGTTGAAGCGGTTAAAGTACTGTGCCCATCACATTTGCTTTGGGGACAATTTGCGGGGAGTTTTTAGTGCTTCTAGATTTTTGTGATCTGTCCATACTTCAAATGGCACCTTGCTCCCTTCTAGATAGTGTCACCAGTTTAATAGCGCCCACCTGATCGCAAAGGCCTCTTTCTCCCAGATTGCCCATCTCCGCTTGCTTTCAGTAAATTTCTTAGAGGTGTAGTTGCAGGGTTGCTGGACCCCACTTTTGCTCTTTTGCAGTAATACAGCTTCAACTGCCACATCGCTGGCATCGGCTTGAATCACAAAGCGCTCCCCTGGGCAGGGGTGCTTTTGGACCGGTTCAGCAGCAAATAGTCTCTTTAAATTCTCACACGAGCCTGGCTCCAGGGAATTATTAACGCTTCTTTGCGGGAGGGCGTCTTCCCGGCGGCCCTTAAGGAGGCCGTGGTGAGGCCCCTCCTCAAGAAGCCTTCCCTGGACCCAGACGAGTTGGCCAATTATCGCCCGGTCTCCAACCTTCGCTTTGCGGCGAAGGTTGTTGAGAGTGTGGTTGCGCAGCAGTTCCCTC
>NW_015386792.1:149851-187086 GCF_001527695.2 Protobothrops mucrosquamatus
CCCTGAGTCCTATAGGGAGAAGGGCGGCATATAAATCCATGTTAAAATTGTATTAGCTTTTTGGGTTGCTGTTGCACACTGCTGGCTCATAGTCAAGTCATCATCCACTAGGACTCCAAGATCCCTCTCACAGTTACTGTTTTTAAGCCAGGTCTCGCCCAATCTGTACTTGTACCTTTGAATTTTCCTGCCTAAATGTAAAACTTTGCTTTTCTGCACATTGAAACTCATTTTGTTGGATAGGGCCCATTGTTCGAGTTTGTCTAGATCTTTTTGGATCCTGAGTTTTTCTTCTTCGGTGTTGGCTAGTTTGGTATCATCTGAAAATTTGATGAGTTCCCTTTCTATTCCCTCATCTAAGTCATTTATGAAATGTTGAAGAGTACTGGGCCTAAGACGGAACCTTGTGGTACCCCATTGCTTACTTCTCTCCATGTGGATATAGTGCCATTGAGGACTACTCATTGAGTACGGTTTGTCAGCCAGCTACAGATCCATCTGGTGGTGATGTTGTCTATTCCACCTTTTTCTAGCTTACCAAGGAGTAGGTTGTGGTATACTTTACCAAATGCCTTACTGAAATCTATGTATACTACGTCCAGCATTTCGCTGGTCTACTAGTTTAGTCACTTTATCAAATAATGGAATAAGATTGGTTTGACATCTGTTTTTAACAAACCCATGCTTACTACTGGTTATGACTTTGTTTACTTCTAATTGTTCGCAGATCTGTTTTTTTATTATCTTTTCTAGGATCTTCCCAGGTATTGATGTTAAACGGATTGGCCTGTTGTTTCCTGGGTCCATTTTTTTCCCTTTCTTGAAGATGGGAATTACATCAGCCCTTTTCCAATCCTCTGGTACTTCCCTAGTGCTCCAGGATTTATGAAAGATAATGATTCTGAGATAACATCTGCCAGCTCCTTCAGAACTCTGGTATGTAATCTGTCAGGTCCCGGTGATTTATATTCGTCAAGGTCGGATAGGTGTTCTCTTACAATTTTCTTACTTATTTTAATTTTTGTTTCTAGTATGTCTTTTGCAGTGGTTTTTTTGGTATGTTTTGTGTGAAGACTGATGCAAAGTATGAGTTAAACAGCTCTGCTTTCTCCCTATTGCCTGTTATTTCCTTGCCATCTTCTCTCTTTAGTGGGCCGACAGTTTCCTTGACTTTTTTCTTGTTGTTAATATGTTGGAAGAAACTTTTTTTATTGTCCTTGATTTCTTTTGCAAGTCTTTGTTCGTTCTGAGCTTTTGCTTTCCTGACTTTATTTTTGCATGTTCTGGCTGTCTGCTGATAATCGGCCTTAGTTATGTGCCCCTCTTTCCATTTTTTGTATTTGTCCTTTTTGTCTTTCAGTTTGTTAGAGAGATCTTTGTGCAGCCATGCTGGTTTCTTGTTTTTCTTTTTCAATGGTATTGTGCTGGTATGGGCCTTTATGATCACATTATTCAGAGTTTCCCACACTTCTTTGGGTTGTTTTCCCCTTTAGAATTTTCATCCATGGGATCTTTCCTAGGTTCTCTCCGAGTTTGTTAAAGTCAGCTCTTTTGAAGTTTAAGACACTGGTTGGATTGTTTTCTATTGCTAGTGGTTATATTATATTAAATTCCAGTATGACACGGTCATTTTCACCCAAGATTCCAGTAACTTCAACTCCCTCTATCACTTCTTCTCTATTTATAAGGATTAAATATAGCTTTACGTCTAGTTCCCTCCTCCACCTTTTGGGTGACAAAGTTGTCAGCTAGGTTGGTTAGGAATCTGCAGAGTTTGTCTCCCAGATTATATCTGGATAGTTGAAGTCTCCTATGACTACTGTGGTATACTTCCTACATATGTTTGTTAACTTGTTGGCAAAGAGTTCATCTATTTCTTCTGATTGGTTGGGTGGCCTGTAATATGTCACTTTTTCTCTATATATATTGACCCATATACATTCTGGAGAGATTTTATCTTGGATCATGTGCATTTCTGTAGATATGTAGTGTTCTCTTACATATAATGCAACTGCCCCTCCTCTTTTTGTAGACCTGTTTCTTTTGAACAATTTGTATCCATCCATCAGTCCATTCCATTCATGGGTTTCGTCCCACCAGCTTTCTGTTATGCCAACTATGTCATACCCTCTCTCATGTACTATTGCTTCTAGTTCACCCTGTTTGTTCCAGAAGCTTTGAACATTTGATATAAGCATTTAAGACTTTTATGCCTGTCCATTGGAATGTTTCCCACATCTCCTGATTGTTGTTTGAGGTGGGTTTTTTTTATCATCACCGCCTACCTCATTGTTTGATTTGTTTTCTTGGGATTTGTGATTGGTTTTGGGTTCTAGAGATTCTAGAGATTGGTTACCCTTTCCCCTCAGTTTTAGTTTAAAGCTCTCCTGATGAGTTGGACCAGTCTTTTTCCAAGCACATTTTTGCCTATTTTCGTGAGGTGTAGCCAAGAGTCCTTTGCATAGGAAATGCAGTCCATGATCCAGGAAACCAAAGTTTTTTGGGCGACACCAACTCTTTAGCTAATGGTTTATTTCTAAAATTCTTTTTTCCCTCAATGGGCGTTGGCCTTTCATTGGGAGTACTGATGAGAACACTACTTGTGTTCCTAGCTTCTTAACTTTATTGCCTAGTTGTTTCACTATTGTGTACTCAGGTTGTTTGTTGTGTTGCTCGTCCCAATGTGGAGGAGAAGGAAGGGGTAGTAGTCTGTAGACCTAACCCTAACCCTGATTTAGAATGGTTGCTTAACATTCTAGATCAGTCAAAGCTGGTTAGGTACTGCCATGTGCTGAGGCCCTACCTCAACCAGTACATTTTAATCATACCCAAACAGCCATGTTTACAATTATTCCAGTACATTAACAATTTAATAGGAGGCCTAGATAGAAACAGCACAAGGATTATCCTCCAATTATGTTTTAAAGTCAATATGTTTGTGTCTCAAAAACAAGCTTATGTTTGGTTTTTAAGGAGCTTTTAAACCTTGAAGTTCTCATCTTTACAGCCCTCTGATTCTGTTCCTAAAGGAAACATAGTAAAGTTAGCAAAGGGCCTGAATAGGAAAGGATTGAGAGCTGATGGATATTAAGCCTTCCAGCTATTCTGCTTCCTTTTCTACCAGCTGATCTAATAGATTCTTTCCATCCACATGAGGAAAATTTTAAAAGGAGAAACCAAAAAGCAGATAGTTGTAAGCCTCTTTCAAGGTTCACTGCAGCTAGGAAAAGTTTGATAAAATAAGATAAGATAAAATAACCTTTATTGTCATTTTTTACTGTGGGCACAATGACACACATCAAAAATGAAATTTAGTTGCCCGCTCTCAAAGTGAACACATATATGACACATACCTAAACATACTCTATACAACATATACATACTTTATACAACATATGTATAGACCTATGCCCCGACATATACATAACATATGAATATTAAACACTGTCCATCTTGAATATATAACAGAAGGAGGAAGCTTGAGAGTTCACAAGGTTTATACTATATGGAACGAAACTGTGGCTGAATCTGGATGTTCTGCTTCGGATACCATGGAGCCTCCTCCCAGAAGGTAACAAGAAAAACAGGTTGTGAAGAAGATGGAGAGTGTCCCAGACAATCTTATGGACCTTGCTCAAGCAACGCTTCTGTGCTATGTCCTGGATGGGAGGGAAGGAACTGCCAATGATCTTTTCAGCCATCCTCACCACTCTCTGCCCTGCCTTCCAGTGATGCTTCCAAACCAGACTGTGATGCTGTATGACAGGATGCTCTCGATCGTCCTCCTGTAGAAAATGATAAGGATAGGGGAAGAAAGATGTGCTTTTCTCATGGGACACAGAAAATGTAGCCGCTGCTGTGCCTGCTTCACCAGTATCTCACTGTTGAGTGACCAAGCCAACCTACTTGGATCCCAATACCAATAAACTACTGGCTTTATTTTACACTAAAATAAAAGCACTGGTGCTAGGCTACTTTAATTCTTTAATTATAGAAAACAACAGTGCACCTCCTTTGGTTTTTTTCTTTTTCATTTAACGGCCCAGAAGCCCCAAAGAAAAATGAACCGAATGGTATATTCCATCACAGGAATGTGTCTCCCTAAGCAGATGCCACACTAATCGGTTCTCTGGTACTGACCTTTTTGGATTGGCCTTCTTGTGCTATTGCATTTATCACTGGGCCAAAATGTCAGCAAGGAGCAGAGCAACAGCACTTACAGCAGTTTGCATATATTTTCAGAAAGATCGTTGTGTGCTGATGCCACCAAAAAGACTTTTTAGCACAGCGGCAAATACAAATCATTTAGAAGCTGGTTTCTCTGTTGTTTGTTTCCCCTGTATATAGGTAGAAAACCTGATTAGAAAATGTCAAGAAAAACAGCAAAATATGGTGCTTGAAGAAACAAAAATAGAGCTGTAGAAACAGGAAAAGTGAGTTCTTAGTTGCAAGAATCTGCAAATAGATCTGAAGGTTTGTGTGTGTTTGTGTGTGTGTGTTTGTGTGTACCCTGTGTCCTCATCTACCAATGAACTGAGTTAGTTGAACAATTATACACTTGAATAACTATGTAATTGTGCTCCTCTAAAATAGCACCTCTGGCATTCGGGCCACTTTCCACAGATAAATGTTCAGTTTTAAAGATTTTTATTTAAGAGGACATGCTCCATGAAGTCTATAACAAGATACAGATTAGGAAGAAAGAAATGCAAACAGGCAACTTGTAGACAGTTGTATCATCTTGATTCTACATGCCAATGAAAATAAAGCCACAGTCAGACCATTGGGACAAATCTATAATAACAATTTGTCAAGAGTCTCAAGACAATCCCAAAGGTGCTACCTGGAAGGCCACACTCTTTTTAAAGTCTTCTCTCCTGTCTGTTACAACAGCATGATATAGACAAATCCAGCTGATTACGGTAATATAAGTGATGGGTTTCTTGCTGTTATAATAAAGCAGGGGTCTTCAAACTTGGTCCTCTTGTGATTTGTGGACTTCAACTCCCAGAATTCCTCAGCCAGGCATGCCTGGCTGAGGAATTCTGGGAGTTGAAGTTCACAAGTCATAAAAGGGCCAAACTTGAAGACCCCTGTAATAAAGGAACTGAAAAAGCTTGCATGTGCAACAACTATTAAAGACAAGGATACCAAAGGGATGAAAAAGGTAGAAAGTGCACTTAAAAAACACCCAAGACAAAGCCAAGGGTCTTCAAAGGGACAATTTATTTGATCAAATAGTAATAAGAAAAACAATTTGTGGTACTAAGAAGATCTCCAACATTTATTTTAGCAGCACGATACACCACCTTTGATTTTGTGACAAGAAGAACCATAAACAAAAGAAATGGGCATGAAATACAAAATGCAAAAAAATAATAATTCTAAAAGCATTTTTAAAAGTTTGAAGTAATCAAATTCATAATTGGAGACAGAATGAATACTTGCACTGTATTAGCCCTTTAATACAATGCAAGGTCAAGTCAAGAAACAAATATTACAAATTCCAGGTATGTTTTTATTTTAGTAAAGTAGAATAATAGAATATTGAAAGTTTCTCTCTGTTTAGTTTATACCACACCAAATCCAGGCAAAATTACTTTGAATTTCTTTGTATTGTTTCCTCTTTCTTAGGACCATAGCAATAGCTATAGCACCTAGACCAGGGGTCTTCAAACTTGGCCCTTTTATGACTTGTGGACTTCAACTCCCAGAATTCCTCAGTCAGCGTACCTAGAAGTTGAAGTCCACAAGTCATAAAAGGGCCAAGTTTGAAGATCCCTGACCTAGACTTATGTAGCACCTAGACTTATAAACCACTTCTCCACAGTGCTTTATAGACTCTCTGAATGGTTTGGAATGTCAGCATATTGCCTCCAACCATCTGGGTCCTCTTTTACCAACCATGGAAGGATGGAAGCCTGAGTCAACCTTTATCCCCATCAGGATCAAACTCCAGGCTGTGGGCAGAATTAGCCTGCAATTTATCAAGGCCAGTGGGCACACAAGCACTCCATCCTTGCTTGCTTGCAACTGGGCTTGTCATTGTGACAGAATCAAAGTCAAAGGAGGCAGAGTTCAGATGGAGCTTGAAAATGCCCCCTCCCCTTCCATTCTATGTCAACAGTCATTGGAAAGGAAAGAAGCAAAGAGGACCCATCATCCAGGGAGTCATTATTTGTATGTTGGGGGTAAGTAATGGAGCTGGGATTCTGCAGGAATTTCAGGTGGAATTGGTGGACAAGCTATATGCATGATCATATTCTAAGTTTCTCGTTTTGTATCTAACATCCAAAATAGACTTTACAGTATCTTCCTCTTCCCCAGACATGGACAGGGGTGGGGATGGCAGAAACAGTACTGAATGTAAATGATAGAGTGAGTCCTCATAAACAAGGAATGATTGGCAGAATACTGGATGGATTGTCATTGAAGCCAACAAATATAAATGGAAAGCACTGAGTTAATTAGATGCATAACTAAAAAAGAGTCCATAAACTTTGAATCCATTTTGACAGTTGGAAGGAATTTAGTGGAAAGCCACACCAAATTGCCCAACTCAGTCTTGGCAGTATTCCTATATACAGTATGCTTGTGCAACCTTGGCCAAATATAACTATTCCTCTAAGAGAAGTTGAGCAATCTTAGCCTCTTTGAAAGTTTGAAACTCAACAAATAGTGGAAGCAGAAAATCTGGAGATCAAGAGCAGCAAGAATCATAATTAATAAAGGGAGACATGCAGATGGAGGGATGCACTGTAAATATTACTGCACAGGTACCACATACAAACTACATATATACATTTTCCAAAGGACAGCAATATACCGTCCAATTATCCTGCTGGTAAAGGACTTAGCAGTGTTAAGTAATGCTCAAGTATTGTGTTTGTCTTCTCTGATTTTCTTTGCAATGCTGAATATTGACTGGATGACAAATTAATATGAATGTTCAGGAATTTATTTATTTTTTTTAAAAAAAGACTTCTCAAAACTTGAATATAAGTTGAGAACCACCATCTGAGATCACATGACTGACTAAGCTCAGGTTCTGAAAAATATGATCTGGAAAGAGATGGGGGAAAAAAATTTTGGGGGAAAAATGAACCATTTTGATAAACAACTCATTCCTACCAATAGTCATGCAAACTGGTATAGCTGGAAGATTGGTAATAAAATCCAGGAAACTGTGCCCTTGATCTAGGAGGGAAGCAGACTGATTGAAATAAATTGGATGGTTTAGAAGTGATTACCTTCACCTGGCAACAGATGTAAGAGGATGACACACAGTGCTAACATCTGGTCTCACTCTTTATAACCAGAACTCTCTGAGCATCAGTTGCATTCTTTTAAATAGACCACCATGTCCTGCAAACTTACTGTCATGCCAAATATGCAAAACATTTTTTTTCTGGGTGGGAGGGAAACATATAAACCCCCATTGTGAAATAATTGTCCTTCAATCATAGAGAAAGGGGAGAGTCTTTGTGAAGCTCTGTCCGGTGATATCCATCTGAAGCCTGACAAAAGAAGAGGTATTTGTTTGCAGGACAGAAAAGTGCCAGAGTTGAAACTGGGACAAAAAACAAATTTGAGGTACTTGCTCTTGAGTAGAGTATCTGAACTTATGCCTTTTCCCCCCAGAAGCTGAATAAATAGATTGTGAATTCTGCAAAATTAGGGACACGTTTTCTATAAAGCTTGGTAAATGCCCAGAAACCTTTGGCCATCCTTCCCATTTCTAGAAGCCTGCCATGTGAGAATGAATTGCACTTTTGCAGGATTCATTTGTATTCAGTCCATAGATAGCCAATAGCTGTAATAGTTCAATTGGGAAAGAGCAAATGCATGTTTTCCAACTTGGCAAAAAGCATGCGATTACAAGGTCACTCCAAAGTATTTCTTATGTGAATTTTGTGCAAAGATGCATTTCCTAAAAAAAAAAAAAATCCTATAGAGATTATCTAATAGACCACTTACACATTTGCCCCTAATATCAGTTTTTTAAAAATTGAATCTGAAGAAGATTGCAGGGCAATGAAGGCTTCTGTAGGTCATTACTGTATATTCAAATTAGTCGTACCTAGTGTCAAAAGCTGTTAAATATTCATTGCCCTCTTTCATTTGGATCAAATTGTAATTTTCTCTCAAGTCCAATTTACTGTAAATGTGTACTTTTTTCAAGGAGATCCAGCAGACATGAAATTAGGAGCAGTAGATAGTGATCCCTAGCGAGTACAGACTTATGAAACATATAATCATGCACAGCTCTCAAGAAATTATATTTTGTTGATTTTTTTTAAAAAAACACCTTGTTGCAGATGCTGGAGATTTCAAATTGATGATATAATCACATGCTCAAATAAGAAGGCAAGATATCTATCTTATCCTGGTATACAAGTAGTCCTAGACGTATGATCACAGTTGGGACTGGAACTTCTGTTGGTATGTGGTGGTTAAATGAGTTTTATAACTTTTTTGCCATGATTGTTGAATCATGCAGTCACTAAGTAAATCTTTTTTTTTGTAAGAATTTTTATTGTTTCCCCCCCCCCCATACATTCAGTAATAGTTTTTCAACAAACGTGCTGTCTGAGTTTACAGCAGGAATATATTATATATTCCTGCTGTAAATATATTTAATTCCTAATCCTTTATTCTTTCCTCTAGCCATCAATAAAATAAGTCCCAAGTTTGGTAATATTCCGTTTCTTCTTTTTCTTTCAGTCTCATAGTCAGTCTATCCATCTCTGTGCATTCTAGTATTTTTTAAAAATTATTTCTTCATCTGATGGTATTCCTTCATTTTTCCAGTATTGCGCAAATATAATTCTCGCTGCTGTTGTGATGTGCAAAATCAAATATAAACTTTGTTTGTTAGTCTTTTTTTGTTAGTCACTAAGTAAATCTGGCTTCTCCCATTGAGTTGGCTTGTTGAAACCCCACTGGGAAGGTTACAAATGACAATAGCATACCCCAGGATGCTGCAACTATTGAAAATACATTTGTCTGACAAGCACCCAAATTTTGATTATGTGACCATGGGGATGCTGTGAAGGTCATAAGCATGAGTATTGAGATAAAAGAAGAGGGGGTCAACCTATTTTCCAAAGCACCAGAAGGCAAGATAAGAAACAATGGATGGAAACTAATCAAGGAGAGAAGCAACCTGGAATTAAGGAGAAACTCCCTAACAGTGACAACAATTAACCAGTGGAATGGCTTGCCTTCAGAAGTTGTGGGTGCTGCATCACTGGAGGCTTTTAAGAAGAAACTGGACAGTCACTTGTCTGGAATGGTATAAGGTCTCCTACTTGAGCAGGCATTTGGATTAGAAGACCTCCAAGGTCCTTCCCAGCTCTGTTCTGACTGAAACTGATTGTAAGTCACTTTTTTGAGCACCATCAATTAAACAAATTATTGAAGTTGAGAACTACCTGTACTCCTACCTCTCATTTTTTTCTGGTAGACTTCTAGGATAACAGAGCAATATACTCCCTGGTTCTCTGATATGAGAATACTGATACTTTCAAGACCTTCTGGTTAGGGGACCAGGCACACCAAGGATGCTCTTTATTGTTGTAAAATAGACACTACAATCTTTAAAGTGTAATTTTCTATTTTTATACTATCAAAAGGCAGGGCTATTTTGAATTTCTATCTTGCACTTTCCTCTTTCTCAAGATGATTTAATCTTTTCTGCAAGTCTTCCCATTAATGGTTTACACATTCTGCACTATTTTCAAGCTTTTATATTCCTTCACATGTTGCTAGGAATATTTATAGTTGAATAAGAAACTATTAGTATGACTGAAGCTTAAAATTTATTTCTAATCCTCAGTTTTATGCTAATTCTAGAAACTAGCAGGAATGTCCAGAGAGGTTTAGATCATCTCTCATTGGTTTCTCCATTGTTTAATATTTGATATCAGATCTGAGCCTATTTGCTTAGAGAGTTTCCTGGTGATATTTTCATATTGCAAGATGACACATCCCTTAAGCTTTGATTTTGATAGGGACTCCCATCTGCATAATAAAAAGGAGATAAAAAGGTTCTTGTAGATATATTGTAAGTACAATTAAACTTACAGAAATTTTTGTAAACATATTCATGCTTTACATAATATTTTTATAATAATTGTATAAGCCAGCCAGAGTTATCTGGTAGGGGACATGGGTGGCATTAAAATTAATAAATAAAAAATAGAACAAATAAATGTTCTATTATGGCACAGAAAGACAAATCCATGACATTTCTTATGACCTGGAAGCTTATGCTGGCAGAATGGAAAATGGAGTGTTTCTCCCACTCTGGCTACTCTATCTTATACCTCTACATATTTGCTAAGTGGCATAAAATTGCACCATACATAATCCATGAATAAAAAGCAATTTAAAAAGTATTCCTTGATGCTGAACTAGAGTCTTTCTTCAATCAGTACCAGCTGTTGCTATCACTCTTATAAGGAATGCCCAAATAAAAAGATGGGTCTTCACAAGATACCTGAACAATCATGCTTAAAAATGATAACCAGCTGAGATGGTTAAAACAGGCAATAGAAAATAAATTGATGGAGGAAGAAAATTGAAATCTATCTCTTTCATTCAAGGAAGTCCCAGATGAAAAAATAGACCCTCAGTAGGCATCTAAATAGATGGAGAGCATTTTAGACAATCAGTGCCAATGGGAAGAAAGGGTTTTGCTAAGTGACTGCTTTCTGCATAGAATGAGTATGAGCGGCAATATCTGACCCCAAATGTAAATTAGATTTAAGAGTATAACATTACTCATATGCTCAAACTACTGATTATTATATTGAAATGATGGAAAATCAGGCAAAATGTTTTTTTAATAAAGGGATATTTCAATTATCCTAACATAGACTGGGTACAACAAAGAAACTAAATTTTAGACGATTCATCATAAAATGAAACAAATCTTAACTATTAGCTTTTCTTTCCTGCCAGCTGTTTTTCTGCTAAGCATTACTATGTTTTGCTACAGTGTAAACACAGGAGGCTCTGTATATGCTAACAGCTGCTAGGACATTCTGTGCTTCTGGAAAATAAATATAATTCCTTCCTTAGACGAATGACAAACTAAGCTATAGGAATATAAACCAATATAAAAAAGCCCCTCTGTATTAAAAAAAAAATCTGATGCAGAATTTATCTCAACCTGGAAATAATTTGTGGACTATAATTCTCAAACATCAATTTATATCACATCCAAAATTTAGGATTTTTTTAAATATGAGGCTTCAAAATACTAGATATTATCTGTTTCATTGTAATAAGGATAGACTTTCTTAAAAGAGATAGAAACTCATATAAATATGGGGAACTCAACAAATTTGCGGATGACACCAAGCTGGCAGGAATAGCCAACACTCCAGAAGACCGGCTTAAGATACAGGAGGATCTGGACAGACTTGAACACTGGGCACTATCTAACAAAATGAAATTCAATGGTGAAAAAAGTAAGGTTCTACATTTAGGCAAGAAAAACCAAATGTACAGGTATAGTATAGGGGGTACCTTGCTCAATAGTAGTAACTGTGAGAGGGATCTNAAGAAGAGGGAGTCAAGCTATTCTCCAAGGTGCCTGAAGGCAGGACGAGAAGCAACGGGTGGAAACTGATCAAGGAGAGAAGCAACTTAGAACTAAGGAGAAACTTCCTGACAGTTAGAACAATTAACCAATGGAACAACCTGCCTCCAGAAGCGGTGAATGCTCCAACACTGGAAGTTTTTAAGAAGAGACTGGACAGTCATTTGTCTGAAATGATGTAGGGTTCCTGCCTGAGCAGGGGGTTGGACTCGATGACCTCCAAGGTCCCTTCCAACTTTATTATTATTATTATTATTATTATTATTATTATTATTATTATTATTATTATTATTATTATTATTATTATAGTTGTCTCTGTTAATTGATTTGATTTATATATAATACTAATTTGATGTTACTTTGGAAATTGTTGTTCACACAGTTCGTACATCTCTTTTTATTTTTTTTTGTTCCTTCCTTTCTTTTCCTTTTTTTTGGCTGTATTTTTAAATACATGTTCTTAAATGATGTTCCTTAAATAATGGTACAAATATGGCAGTTCTGAAATTAATTTGATACAATTTTTTGCATTATAAAACAGTTATTATTATCAAGTATATACATTTTCTTTGTGAACTAACACATAACAATGATAGGAAAGATAAATGTGCGTATATGATTGCCTTTTTTGGAAATTGTATTTTGAAAGAAAAAGTATCTTTAATCTACAATAAGTCATTAAAAAGACAATTTGTCTGTCAATATATTCTTTTACTGTTGATTTTTTACTACTACTGTTGATCCTGTGCAGTCAATCACAAATGGGATTTTAACTGATTAAAATATTATTAATTTCAGATTACTGAAATTCTGGGCTTTATTTCTTGCAAAGTGAGAGCTGCACAACTTATTGTAAGTGCACCATAATAAATTTAATCCAAACTCTATAAAATATATGAAAGGCATTTATACATTTATTGGAGTGTAGATATAGTATTTAGAATATTGAATAATTAGCATGGTGGCAATAATGCCAGCAGCAGAGATACATACAGTTTAGCAGATATATTTATTCACATTTCAATGGTCTTGCAGAACTAGTGCAGATGAACTGAAATTTCTCCTTCAGTTTTGTCAGTTATAACTGGGCATAGCATAGCACCTGGATGATCTAGCAATTAGGAAAATTTTGGAAGTGATGGTGCTGCAGAGCATCCTGAATGCTGACCGTTATTTTAATTATTGGGCTGCTTTATTTATCATTTACATATCATATCTGTTGATGGAAGTTTCATTGATATTAAAAATACATCATGATATGCACATAGTCCACTAGAATGACAGAAACTCTTTTCTTTCTTTTATATAGGATCTGTTTGGGAAAAAGGCATTCTCATGGGCGTCATTATCGACATCAGAGGAAATGTTAATCCAGACCATGATTTCACAAAAACGTATTTCCCAGAGCTCAAACTACTCGGAGAAGAAAGTTTTTCATCAAATGTTGAAATGTGCCCTATAGAAAAGTGTTTTAAATGTCAGACTTAAAAAAAAAAAACCTCCACAAGATTTGTTTGATGAGATACACTGCACTCTTTTGCTACCCTGTTTTAGGTATTACTGAATTTATTTTCATTACCATCATCTAAAATGGGCTAATGAGAGTTATTTGTTAATAGGATAAGCAGGTTAAGTTTTTATGTTTATCATGAATCTCAGACAAGTTTGTCTCACCCACTGTTATGTAATCTGCCTTCTCTATGGTACAGATGCATTTCTGCACACCTACACCCACCATATTTTATTTGGCTTACTTTCCTTTAGCCAGGAATAAAACTTCTAAATGTTAACTTTTACATACAAGGAAAGAAAAACAAGGAATTTGTTAAATATGTAACACTTCCAGGAATTTTGAAGCAATGATAAAGTCATTTTAAAAGAAGAAGAAGTAACATGGAAAAAATTGAAATAAAATGTTATAGGTGATTTGTTTGATATATAGGATAGAAAACAATAGTTTATCAGGCAAATATTATAATAAATTTCTTTCTTTTTTATTGTAATGGAGCTAGAGAGACTCAGTTGGGTATAGTAGTTAAAATATCAGGCTAGAAGTAGGGAAATTCTAAGTTCTAGTTCTGCCTTAGGCAAAAAGCCAACTGGGTGACTATGGACCAGTCACTTTCGTTCAGCCCTAGCAAGGAGGCAATGGCAAACCACTTCCAAAAAAGAAGTCAAGAAAACTGCACAGACTCATCCACAGAGTCATCACGAATTCCACAGAGTCAACACGAATTCAAAGGAATTTTTCTTTTATGGAGCTACAGGTTGTTGTAGAAAATACAATATATTTTCATTTTCTTCTTTTTAGGAAAAACAGTTTGTCAAAAAGCAAAAAGAAACAAACTTCTGAAAAAGTAAGTATCAGAACTGGAGTAATAAGTATAAGTGAAGTGTCTGTGTGTGGTGTGGTATGCACATTCGTGTTTCTTGGAGCTTCTTCAGTACATGAAAGATGCAAAGTTTTCCTATTTTATGGATAAAGTAATGGGATCTGATTCGGTCTACACATGTGAAAAGACTGCTCAGATTCATTGTCTAGCTCTTCTATTTCTCATGATTTTATTGTATTCTTATTTTAAAACCTTTTGCCTGTTTTAAATAGGTTTTCCAATTGTTTCCAATATTAATTTATTTATTGAATTGGTATATTTCCAAATATAGCCCATTTATTGGTGTATTTACTAATTGCATTTTAACAATACAATTCAGCACGGTGCAAAAGAAATTGATATTAGGAAATGTTCCACCCTTTGTCTTCCCAATTTCTTTTCTTTTCTCATTTTCTCGGCCTTTGCATCTCTAGTGCAGAGATGGAGAACAGTAGAACTATTCACCAATACGCCTAACTAACAGTATTGGCAAAATGTTCCCTCTATGCACATAATGTAACCACACACCTCTTCATATGTATACTGGAGATTTTCAGAAGTTCAATGTGCAAATTTATGCACTGTTACTTCACTCATTTGGAGAAATAGATACTTCTGGTTTCTAAGTGACAAATAATTAGCTCAAACAAGCACTCGAATTCTCAAGTGATACAGAATAATTAACTTAGATACTCATCTCAGTTCAAAAGATACACATAGATTTATTTTTCATAGACATGCAAAGAGAAGCAATAATTCATGCGATAAAATGCGCCTCGCAGCATATGCATTAGTAAACCAACATTCTTATCTTTAAAACAGAGTCTGGAAAATAGTGTTTGCCAAAGATGATGTCAAATGAGGAAATGGCAGGCTCTGACTGGTATAAAAACCAACATCAGTCTGTCTTCTTCAGAAGAAGATCTAATTTTTTTAGGTTTGCTAACTCATTCTGAAAAGGAAGATAAGCTCCTGCCAGTCCAAGCAAGTAACACCTTCAAGAATACAGGGTATATTCGGATTTAAAAGTGCTCCAATTCTGTGTTCATGTCAGCTTAGTTTTAAAATGTTTTTAAAAATCCAGTCTGGACTGAGACACTTTGGCAGTACCATGCAAATCCAATCTGGCCAGCACTCTACCATATTTTTCTATTGGACAATCCTTCAGCTGTGCCTTGTTTTTTTCTCTGTTCCAAGAAAGCAATGGCCAGTTATTTTCCTTTCTCTGCACAGGTCTTCCTGGATATATACCTGTATGGATACATAAAACTTTGTGTGCATTCAGAAATACAAACACAGATACACAGACATACACACACAAACATTTTCTCTCTCCCTTGCCCCACAAACCCACAAACATAAAGTGAATTTATCTTAAATCACCATCATTAGGTTGTGTTTTTTTTTAAAAAAAACTTTGTTACTAACTTTTTGTTTTCTACTCTTTTTAAAACTACTTTTAGTAAGAATGCTTTACTGCTATAATGATCATGGCATTTAGACTATAAACAGAACATAGCTGGCCTAATGGTTTTATCTTAATATTATTTTTCTTTCCCTGAGTTTTCCCTTTTTCCTTTTTTCAACATTTCCAGTAGTACACCATTTCATAATTTCTAACTCTCTGCCCCCAAACAGTCCAAATATCTTATAGCTCCAAATAGTCCAGATAGCTTTGGGAGCTGAGAATAAAGCTCTTCTAACTCTGGTAACTGGAAAAATCATAAAATTGTGCACTGCTAGATTTTTAAAGGAAAAAAAAACACAAGTAAAGATTCAGAAATAAATATTTAAAAGCCCAGGTTTCTGTCCGGTTTCAAAATAGTAACCTTCTATTTAAAGATCAAGTGTTATAAAAATTGGGGTATTATAGATTCATATTAAAGCTAAATTTAAGAGACATTAGAAAGCATGACAAGCATTGATTCAGTTGAAGGGAAATCCTGAATCTTCAAAGTAGACTATGAGTTGCTGGAATTAGTGTGCAACAAATTAAAGCACTCAGTAAAACATAACATAGATTCCTATATAGACTATATGGTTGGACTTGATGGCTTACATAGCCTCTTCCATCTGTATGATTCTACGTATAGAAACATTTGATGCAACAAACTTTTTTTCCTTCCTCCACAGATGCTATATCAGCACCATCATGCCAAGAGCAGTCCAAAAACACAAATGGAGGTCACTTTGAGAGCGAAGGCAGGATTCAGAACTGGCAGTGTCTTCCATGTTTTTCTCCCAGAAATTGCTGCCAATGTGTTTTGATGAGTGGGCAACTCAGGCTATGCAAATTGGTCGTGGCCCAGCTACCACACATAGAAGGATTCCCTGAAGATTTTACTCCTCTCGTTGTTGCTGACTATAGGGGGCAGTACTCATCTCTTTTTCAAGGCCATTGAGCCAGCACTGTCCAAAGACATTTCCATGGCCGCCAGGTGGCCAGCAGAGCACTGTTAACACAGAGCACTGTTACCTTCACACCATAGTGTTATCTATTTATCTACTTGCATTTGCATGCTTTCAAACTGCTAGGCGGGTGGGAATTGGGACAAGTAAGGGGAGCTCACCTCTTCCCAGAAGACAAGCCCAGCGTCTTAACTGCTGAGCCATTGCAGCAGCCACCACAGATAGATCTCTTTATTTATGGAATTTAAAAAAGTTCAACTCCTGAATAAGAATTTATTTATTATAGGATCTAATGAAAGAGCTTATTGATGACTTACAGTAGCATGTAATTGGATTCTGAAAGCTTAGGCTTCAATGTTCAATGCCCAGGTTCAAATCCCTGAAGGGTGTGACTAGCTGATGAGGGCTAATAAGCCTGAAATAGCTGTACAAGTCTCCCACTAACTCTTTGCCAGCCACAAATTTTGAATATATATATGTATGTATGTATATATGTATGTGTGTGTGTGTGTGTGTGTGTGTGTATCATATTCATATATATGTATATCATATATATATAAAATTCTGAAAAGTATAATAAATGGGGACTAAAGGCTCAAGAAATCATGAGCAAATGTATTCATAAAATAGAAATGAAGTGTATTACTTCTCATATAAACCAGAAACTAATCAATAATTTAAAAATAATCAAAATTTCTTCCTTGGCTTCCAATACGAGTACACAAAACTCATATGTTTTCACTGATACCTTATTAAATTATTGCAGGTCTAATTTAACATTTCCAAGATACTAGCATAAATTCTATAAATTATACATATTTAGTTCTAAATGATAACTCTTCCCAGGAGTTATTAATCAATATTTGTATTAACTTCATCTATGTTGTATATACTACATGTGTCATTTTCTTATGATGGGTTTTTTCATAAGGGTAGCATAACCCCATCTTGTAAATTGCAGATAAATAAATATTAAGAATATAATTGTAACATATTCATATCATTATGCACATTATTAATACATAACAAATTAATATTAGTGTAGTGAAGGTTATTTTACATAAATGTGAAATATTTCACGGAAAACCATTTCAGATAATTGCATATTGTATACAATTATATACAGTGAATTTATCTTGAGTTGTTTGAGATAGAGTTATATAGAAACGTTGTGAAAGTCCTGTTATAATTTGTTTGAAAAATTGGTTTGCTCAAAACTGAAGAGAGAATAAGATTGTGCTCTTAACCCCTCTTTAGATTTCCTGCATTTGGGTAGCATATATGAAGAAAAGCTGAATTATTGTTCACTTAAACATGGGTATACCTGCTTATTTGATTTGGGGCCCCCTCAAAAAACCAACATCCAGGATTGCACTGGCAGCCACACTCATTTAAGCAGATGTGTGTCACAGTTGTTCTTCAGATCTCTTACTCTTCACTTCTGAAGTGAAGTGAAATGGAATTTCACAGAGAATTGTGTTTTTATATAAAGACAATTGTCTAGGCAAGTGCCAGAAATGTTCTATAATGTTGCTTCAGATTGTTTCATTTTTTTTCTTTTTTCCAACACAGAAAATTCGGAGAGGTGCACTCTTCTGCTACAGTTTTATTCACACCTTGAATCTTGCTAACTTTTTTCCCTGTAGCACAAAGACCTCAATCAAACTGTTCACTGGAGTCTTCCTGAAATGAGATTTTTCCTCAGGCCTCTCCAGATTCCTAGAGAATTGTGTTTTCCATGTTTATACACAAAGGCGATTGTATAGTAAACATTAAATTATAAAAAATATTGAAATACGTTTCAGTTATATAACCTCATCATAAATAGCAATCAAATGGTATCTATGGAGTTGTTTTGTCTTTACCTTCAATGAAATTACTCCTTGGAGTCCTCTTGAAGTGAATCTTTTGCCTCAGGCAATTCATAGACAATTGTGGATCCCCACTTTTTTCCTTATGATACTCTAATGCATACTTTATTTCATGGCCTATTAGTGGACGAGTTCAGAAATTCCTTAGATTTTAATTCTCAAAAGAAGACTTTATTACAAATAGGTATGTAAAAATCATCAGACTGAAATGAGAACAACTGCAGAAGAAAAGCTGTTTTAATTAAAGAAAGGGAAAATTCAGAATTTGTCTATCATACACTTCTTTGGGTTGCTTGAGATAGCACAGAAAGTGGCTTTTACCTTTACAAACTATGCCAATTTTTATTATTTTATTATTCTCTATATATAGTACAGACAGTTGGACTGCCAGCGTTGGACTCTGTCTCATGTTTATATGAGTGTCATGCTCTCCATAAATTGGAAAACTTGTCTGCAGAGGGGGAACCTGCTGAATGTGTAAACACTGTATATGGGAAGAAAACCTAAAGATATGTACAGATTTCATTTTTATAGACTCAATCAACATGCATTCAATATGTTTTCCTGCATAGCTAGGTCAATAAAGTGAAGGGAGAGCCAATGTAACATTCAGAAGAAGGATATTAGCAAATGAAAGAGGAGAGCTGTAAGTAATTTCTGTTCTGGGTTCAAAAGCTGGATGCTGCTTACTCCTTCCTAAAGATGCCTCCAAGATAATCTAGTTTTGTAGCATCAGCTCATATTTAGGTTAAAGCAGAGCCTTGCAGTTATGTGAATCACCATAAAAGAAAGATGAAAATGCTCAAATTGCATAGTCATGTCTTTTTTTTTTTACTTAGCCTAACAAATAACCGCGATTTCCTCACATTAATTGATGGGGTGGCTATAATCATATTAATTTGCTTTTGACTGTGGATTATATTTGTAGCTAGAGCAGCCCTTTTATGAAATTGAAATTCGGCTTTACCTAATCAGATTGCATGCTGTTTTATTGCCACACATAAACTAGCATATTATACTGAAAAAGTTTCAAGCAGTTGTGCCCCTGACTAGGCTCCCTCCTTCGCCCCCTCCCATGCTCAACAGTGGTTTTATATGATGTGTTTTTAAATGTCACAAAGATTTAACAAGGGGACAGTTCTGAAGAGCAGGAAATGAAGATTAGTTGCAAAAGTTAATGTTTCCAATCATGCATGGTAATGACTCTTCGTAAATTGATATGTTGTTGTTGCTTAGTTTTAGTAAACATTCTTTCTGAAAAGTATTCTCTCCATCAAAGCCTATCTAAGCTCATTTGTGTTAATATCTTTCTCCTTGACATTCGGTAAATTCTTCCTAATGCATTAATTATGACTCCAGATAGACCAATGATTATTTCATATATGCTAATTAGGAATCATTTCATTCAGTGCCACACACATCAGTAAACAAGTGAAATCAATTCCCCACAGAGAGGATAAAAAGACAATGAGTTCCCTTCTCCAGAAGCTAAGAGAATTTACTCCTCAATCAAGAAGTAATTAGAGAAGAAAATGAAGAGTCAAGAAAATACTCTTACAGGTAGGAGAACCAGTACATACATAGATTCCCCCCCAACCAAAAGAATCAAGTGTCAGCTAATTAATTTTGCCACAAATAATTACAAGCCATCATCTCTTTTCAAAAGTAAATAACATTAGCAATCAAATTACTTTCATTTCAGAACAGACTGACGTGAAAGAGCTTCACTTGTTTTTCATTTCTGGCCTTGAAAAAGATGTGAAATTTAAAATGGCCAAAGTAGAGAAAAATAGCTAATTTCCTGTTGTTTGAACTCTAAATGAAGTAAAGCATAACATTTAAATTATAACTAATTGAATTTTTTTTCACTCGTGCTTTCAAAACCCATCTTGAGAGTTGACATCAGAAAAAAGTTGAAAATCTCAACAAAGAATTCAAATTTCCTCCCCAAATTTAACGGATTAATTATTGATAATATTAGTGGATCATAAAATATCTGCAGGCATATTTCCTAAATTATGTTAATGTCTTTATATGCATGAGAGGCTGGGATGTAGACAGAGTTGTTTGCCTGAGAAGAAAGGAAATATTGCAGAAACTCTGCTGTGGATATAATTTACTTGGACTTCAGTAAGGCATTTGACAAAGTAGATCACAACCTACTTCTTGATAAGATAGAAAAATGCGGGGTAGACAGCATCACCACCAGATGGATCCGTAGCTGGCTGATTGGCCGTACTCAGCGTGTGGTCTTCAATGGAACCACATCTACATGGAGGGAAATGTGTAGTGGGGTGCCCCAGGGCTCTGTTCTGGGCCCAGTGCTCTTCAACATCTTCATCAACAATTTGGACGAGGGGATAGATGGGGAATTCATCAAATTTGCAGACGACACCAAGCTGGCAGGAATAGCCAACACTCCAGAAGACAGGCTTAGGATACAGGAGGATCTGGACAGACTTGAACACTGGGCGCTATCTAACAAAATGAAATTCAGTGGTGAAAAAAGTAAGGTTCTACATGTAGGCAAGAAAAACCAAATGTACAGGTATAGTATAGGGGGTACCTTGCTCAATAGTAGTAACTGTGAGAGGGATCTCAGAGTCCTAGTGGACAATCATTTAAATATGAGCCAGCAGTGTGGTGCAGCTGCCCAAAAAGCCAACACAGTGCTAGGCTGCATTAACAGAGGGATAGAATCAAGATCACGCGAAGTATTAATACCACTCTACAATGCCTTGGTAAGGCCATACTTGGAATACTGCATCCAGTTTTGGTCACCACGATGTAAAAAAGATGTTGAGACTCTAGAAAGAGTTCAGAGAAGAGCAACAAAGATGACTAGGGGACTGGAGGCTAAAACATATAAGGAACGGTTGCTGGAATTGGGTATGTCTAGTTTAATGAAGAGAAGGACGAGGAGGGACATGATAACAGTGTTCCAATATCTCAGGGGTTGCCACAAAGAAGAGGGAGTCAAGCTATTTTCCAAAGCGCCTGAAGGCAGGACAAGAAGCAACGGATGGAAACTAATCAAGGAGAGAAGCAACCTAGAACTAAGGAGAAACTTCCTAACAGTTAGAACAATTAACCAATGGAACAACCTGCCTCCAGAAGCGGTGAATGCTCCAACACTGGAAGTTTTTAAGAAGAAACTGGATGGCCATTTGTCCAAAATGGTATAGGGTTACCTGCTTGAGCAGGGGGTTGGACTTGATGACCTCCAAGGTCCCTTCCAACTTTTTTATTATTATTATTATTATTATTATTATTATTATTATTATTATTATTATTATTATTATTATTATTATTATTATTATTATTATTATTATTATTATTACTGATTTACTTTAAGTCTGTTTGGAAAGATAGTTTTATTATGTTTTTACCCCAAGTGACAATAAAGATGCCATTCTGAAATTGGTGTGGTTTTGCTTCTTAGGTTTGCCGACTATGTAGGGTTTAACAATATGCAATTCCTTAAATATTGCCTATTCATGGAAATCCTTTTTCTTTTTAATACTAATGAATGGAGATGTCTACGGACATTTTCAGTCATCCAGGTCATGGTTGTTTCGAAAGGCAACTGGACTTCCTTTATTTTTCTTTGAAGACGTTTGGCTTCTCATCCAAGAAACTTCTTCAGTATGAATGGAGAGAATTTCTGGACTGAAGTGGTTTGAGTGAGGAAGTTTAAGTCCCCAAACTCCATGCACTAACTTGAATTGGGATCCCATTCTTTAAATTAAAACAAAACTAGCAGAGTCACCTCCATGCTACAAAATTAATGCTGTTATGCTTTGACTGTTAGTTTGACTTAATGAGGATACACGTTTTGAACACCAAACTAATCACATTGGTCTAGTTGCACAATATGAGGTATCTTTATTCCAATTAAAAAAAACAAACTCTGGAAATTAAATTTTCCTATTTGTCTTCATTACTCTGTTGCTTAATTTGCTCAAGAAAATGAGTTGAAAGGATCAGTGAGCCCAAGACTGCCCTAAAACTTGAATGCAAGGGTTTCAATCCACATGTTTCAGATGTAAAGGAAGTACATTTGGTTGACAGAAATGTTCAAGAAATGTGTAATCTGAAGCAAACGCATTGTAGCCATCTCTCCTGGGCTGATAGCCATCTTTCAATAAAAAAAATTCTTAAAAAGCCAAACAAACTGATAATAATAATTACCAAGACTATTTTCTGCCTGAGATAAAATACATAGAATATTTCCATTCCATAGACAGAAGCCAATTGGTTACTTGAACACTGGCCATAGAATTGTGTAGTGTCCTCTACTTCAAATAATGGCAACTGCATAAGTTCAGAAAAGTCTTTGTGGTATACAAAGACCACTATCATTTAAGTAAATGGAAAGCCCATGTGGCTTTAAAGGAAGTTATCAGAGCCAAAACTGCTACCATAGATACAGTGGTTGCTTTATTGTGCCTAATACTGCAGAGTTCTCTGAATAACTGCTGGTCCATAAGGCTAAAATTTCCAACAAAACTTACAAGTGGGGCTAGACTTCATCCACAGCCCTTCCAATATTGACAATGAATTGTAATCCTGCTTGTGACAGGAGAAAAAAATATTAAATGCCCAATAAAATACTATTATTTGTATGATTTAATTAAATTACACAAAATTTTAAAAAAGTGTCACAACTTCAAGCCCTTTTGAGAGTATGATGCCCAGATTTCTGTACATAAAATACTAATAGTCCACAGTCCCAAAAAGTTGCCATCCTTGGTTTGTAGCTGTTTCTGACCACATTGCAAATTGCCCTGAAATAAATGTATGGGACAGCCATTGTTTTCCATCACAGAAAAAACACCCCCACATTCTATCAGTTATCCGAGTTACAGGTGGATTATATCCAAGGGATAATTTTTTTAGTGGTTAATATATTTTATTTTTTATTTTTTAAAAAATTAAAGATTATCCAAAGCATCTGAAATGGGAACTCTATATATTGTTTATCACAATGCTGTCCCTGCTGGTTGATGACCCATATGTGATTGGAGAAATTAAACATTATATTAGTTTTCCTTTCCAAGTGGCAGCCATTCTGTCACAGGCTGTAGTGTCAAGTACTAACCAGATGCTGATATCCTTAGCATATGTATCAATGAGCACTAAAAATATACAGAATTTTTATGGGAATCATCATTTGTTCAGCTTGTTCTACCCAGTAAGCCATTTACAAACATTTAGGTCTATCATGTGGAAGTGGTTTAATGAAAGATTAGTGAGACAATTTTCTAATACCAGTTCTCAATTTAAATAGCTTTCTTCAACTGGTATCCTCCAGATATGGACCAATTCAATCATCCTTGGATAATTAAGATGGAGTAGGATGTTTTAGAGCAGGAATATGAGTAAACTGAGTTTTTAACAAGTCCTTATGACATAGGTCAGGGGTAGGCAACCTTGGCTCTTTTATGACTCGTGGACTTCAACTCCCAGAATTCCTGAACTAGCCATGCTGAGGGAAAAGGGAGAGGTTTCCAAGCTGAGCTATGCTGGCTCAGGAATTCTGGGAGTTGAAGTCCAAGAGTCATAAAAGAACCAAGGTTGCCTACCCCTGACATAGGTAAAGCAATCTGTTTGTTACCAGGAAGATGTCAGCAAAAATGAAGCTTTATTGTATATTCCTTATAGAGATTTCTATACAGATTTTGAGAGCTAAAGATGCATACATAATAACTCACAGAATAACCTGGATTTCTCTAAAATTCAGTGGTAGCCCAAGGAAACAAAGGAAAATTGGTTTCTATACAAGGATCCAAAATAAGTATTATGTTCACACGATATTTAAAATATTTATATTTCCTCCTGTTTTTTAAACATACTGGGTTTTTTTCAATTAAAAATAATAGTTCTGTGTTTTGTCTAATATCCTTATCATGTTGAGCAGGTGCATACTGCTATTCCCGTAGGGAGACTATCAAGATGAATCTTCTAACTACTCTGTGAAATCAGACATTAAGTCAATAACTGTCTGCTTATATTGTGCAGTCATCCAAACCCATCTGTGCCATATCTGTAATAGTTAAAGTGGGAAATTCTACAAATGCCTTGAGAAGTGAATTACGAAAGTCAAGAGCTATGTTGATTCATTGTTGGTTTTTTTTAACTTCAGAGAACAGTAAGCAGCAGAACTGAAAAAGCTTTTTGGATGAGAAGTGAAAAGTCTTCAAGAAAAAGCAAATGTCGTCTAGGAAAAACGAAGTCCCAAAGCACCTTTGGGACAACACATAGCCTGGATGACTGAGACTCTCCATAGACACTCTCTGTGACCAGGTGTTCTTCAAAATAAGCAGAAAAAATGTTGTTAAGAGTATTAACACAGTGATAATAATTGCTTCATTTCAAATAAAAGAATGAGGTTAATGCTAGAACTTGAGACTGATTCCATTAATTGTTAAGAAAAAAAACACTTTGCTTAAATCTCACTATCTGAAATTGAAAAATAGGATTCAAACAAGTTGGCACATTTTGTAACCCCTTTCTCTGACTATCAGAACTAAGGGCAAAGTCTTTTCCAAATCAAGTTCAGCTTCTGATGAAATTATGGAAATGATCATGTGGCTTTTTTGGCAACAGAATGGAAGTGGTGAGTGGATTGCCATTTTCTTTCCGAAATTTGTTTTCTAACTCGGTAGCAAATCCTGTTTAATACTTCATAGCTTTCTGAGATCAGCCAAAGAAACTTAGCTGCTACCACCTCTTATTTTTGACATGTTTCCAAGTACATTCCTATTATTTGAATACTATTTTTATTTTTGAAATGTTTTCCTTTTTTCTTCAATCTCAATACTATTCCATGTCATTTATTCAGATGACTAGTCCAGTGACATGTGTAGTTGCTTTTGTTGTTGATGTCATAACAATGCAACAATTGTGATGGTCTTGCAAATGCTCAGAAGGAAAATTATATAGGTTGTCACAAAATAATTGGACTAAATGGCAGTGCCGGCAAATTAAGGGGAGAATTAACATTGAATAACAGAATGTATGTAGCTCTGATTAGAGGAATAAAACAGGTATTGTGAAAACATCATGAGTTTTCTGCTTATCGGTTTAAAAATTGCAATAATAAATTGTTAGCATTCAGCACAGATGGTCCCAAGACTAGTTTACAATGGATAGATATGCCGCATGTTATTATGATTCAGTTTTCTTGGCCTTGAGGCAACTAAAGGCTCATGTCATTATTAATCATAATTTACTTTTTCTGCAGGCTTAGGTGGAGATCTACAGAAGGCTTAATAGAACTTTTAATTCTAATACCTCTCTTCCACCAGGCTTCACTTTTTCCCCCCTTGCATTCAGTTGTGTCTGATTGTCTGAGACTGCCTGGATAAGTCCCTGCAGTTTTGTTGGCAAGGCTTTCAGAAGTGGTTTGCCACTGTCTCCTTCTTAGGGGTGAGAGAAAGTAATTGACCCAAGGTCACTCAGCTGGATTTGTGTCAGGACAGGAATTCAGAGACTCCCACTTTCTAGCATGGTACCTTAACCACGACTCCATATATTCAACATATATGGTTAATATGGCGATAGATGTAGTGGAACCAAGTGACAGGAAGAAGAAATGTGAGAAGCTAGAGAATTATCAGCAGATAAAGAAGGAATTGGAAAGGATGTGGAAAGTAAAGGCCAAAGTGGTATCAGTGGTGGTAGGACCACTTGGGGCTGGGGCTTCTAAACTGGGAGAGTGGCTCCAACAGACTCTAGGAAGAACATCAGAGCTCTCTGTCCAGCAGAGTTGTGTATTAAGAACAGCTAAGATCCTACACAGAACCTCAATCTCCCAGGCCTCTGGTAGAAGACCTGAGATTGAAGAAGACACATATCACCCATAAGGGGTAAGAGGGATTTTTTTTAAACATATATTTATATTCAATAGCTAATTTTTGTTAGAAAAAGAATAGAAAAAAGAATAATCTAGTAAAGCTTGCATCACAATTCTTTTTGAGTCGCAAAAAGTAAAATGTTGTCCTTGCTTTTCAGCAATGCATATTTTTAAATATGCATTTTTTTTAAAAAAATGTAAAGAAAACCATGTAGAATTTGAAAATGCCTGATAATTTGCATCTTTAATTGACATTAAAAGATGCATGAATACAATATCATTTTAAATTATTGATGTACGTTTACATATAAGTCCAGATTCAGCATGATTCACTGTTATTTTGAATGAGAAATCTCAGTTGAATTAAAGAAAAATAGTATTAACAAGAGAGTCAATGTATTATTTATCACATATATCAACCCAGGGGATTTCACATGAAAATATTAACTGTGTGTACCCCAAGATAAAACTTTAGATAAGTATAAAATGTTAGACTTTCAAGGTTGTTATTAATGTTCAAGGTTATTATTGCTCCATAGTATATCTATTAGAAAATAGATATTTTCTGGTGCCTCTGATTTACTGGCAGGTAAAGGTCTGATTTTCAACTTGATATAGTGTTCCTGAGTAGATAGATCATTGCATAATAGCATCCGCTAACTGTGAAAACATTGCTTCAC
Organism: Protobothrops mucrosquamatus; assembly: GCF_001527695.2. NCBI lineage: Eukaryota > Metazoa > Chordata > Lepidosauria > Squamata > Viperidae > Protobothrops > Protobothrops mucrosquamatus. Next base: position 176,650 of record NW_015386792.1, read on the forward strand.
ATTTGAGATTTGCCATGATCTTCTGAACAAACAAAATTACTTAACTATCCTTAGATTTGTCTTATCTCTAGTCCAATAAAATATAGGCTAGCAATTTTCATAGGTGCAACAAACAAGAACAATCTGTTCCCTCTGTAAAATTAGGCATGAATTGAAAACACACAACTCAACACTCATAATTTCATTTCTGTTAATTTCTGTTCTGGTATCATTTCAAACATTCTGAGCCCTAAAACCAAAATTTATAAGCCATCAATGGTATCAAACTAGATATCTGATTTATAAACTCTCAATTGTATTTCAATCCAGAAAATTGCATTGAAGTATTGAATACATGTGACTAATACTGAATACTTTTGTACTGATGTAGTATTCTGGGGGAAAGCTAGCCAAGAATAAATGAATTTCTAGTCATTTATAATTATCATATTTCTATTTACGTTTGATGCTCAAACTAAACCTTGGATTGTCTGTATTTCAACTCTTCATTGCCTTTCTATTCTTAAAAATTTGGCTTATGCAGTTCAATAGCTATCTTTTGTATACTATTCTGGAAATAATTTGGGAATGGTGTTACAAGATTTGCAACCAAACTATTGCATAATAAATCCCATAATTCACACAGACACATATGTGTGTATATGCATATATAAATGTGTACACATACATATATACACACACATTAACAAACTATGGTTAACTCAGTGGTCACTTTTAAAAGCATTGTTTATACATTTTTATTCAATATTTTCCATAATACAAGTAATCCGATGTGAGGAAGACAATTCAGTAAAAAATAGAGTAGAAGGTATAATTAAAAATTTGCACAATGATCTTTTTAAATTACTCTAAAAAAAACCTTTAGCTATGCCATATCTTTAAAATAATAAAACAGCTTACTAACTTGTAACACAGGTTATCTATAACAAGATGAATTAGAAATGACAGCAGTATAGATTGGGTCAAAAGCCCAGGTAAACAGATCGGTTTTATCTGACTTTCCAAATATACCCCTTGTATATTTTGCCCCTTGTGTAAAGGTACAGTACAACTAGGCTATCACTTCCCTTTTATGGAAATGTCCTCTTTCAAAACACTGTAGACCAAATCCCTGACAATAATGTAATTACTGAATACTTAGGAGAACATTCCCATGAGATCTTAAGGGAGGTACAGGGTAAATAAAGGAGAACGATGTCTCTACCAGATTTGGGCTGCAAAAATCCAGCTAACTAAAAGGCAGCAAAAAGATCTTTACTGCCATCTAGATTTGGGGGTCTTTGTTTTCTGTTAGTTAAGAATGTGGGAATGAAATCAATCCCAGTATTCTGGAAACTATTAAAGAACCTTTAAAAAAAAATCCTCATCTGCACACACTTACATATTTTTCCAGGAAGTCAACATTGCTCAACCATAACAACTCACAGTAGAAAAAAAATTAGGAGAGAACTTCTGATGTGAAGGAACCTTTGATGTAGATAGTGGAGCTGGGCTGTCTTGGCAGGTTGATATTTGATTATAGTATGGTTTTATTTTATTCTGTAGTTTCCTTGTTGGCTTCCCTGAGTTAATGGAAGTGGTTAGTAAACAAGTCATTCCAGAAATAAATAAATATTTTTCATTTCAATAATGATTGCTATTTTCCATAGCATTCCATTCTTCCTAATAAAACATTCTCCAAAACCACAATTGTCAAAAGTTGAGAAATGCTTCATATACTGTATACAGTTGGTTCCCTGATCAGAAGAATTCAGTTTGGGGGATAGTAAAACTATGTGTCTCAGTACAGCGAATTTTAAAAAATGGGAAATAGATTGAGAGCAAAGTTCATTTATTGTTCCAGTAAATGTTGGAATTGAGAAGTTGTGCTCTTCAGAACATATACATATAAATTTTATTAACCCTTTTCCATATGTGTGCATCTAGATAACACAGCCACAGAGACTTTCTCTACAAAGACAGAATCCTGAAATTGGGTATTACAGGTTTAAAACTAAACACAAGCCACCATATTTTATAGATCAATAAGGAAGTAAAAGTTAATGAAGTGCTGCAGAGGTAGAATACATGTTATACAGGCATTAAAAAGAAGGAAGCTAATACAGTGGGTAACATTCTAGTCTAAAGTCAAGCTTCGCTTGACACAATTACGTAAAGAAATGAGAGTAATGGACTGACTGTAAGTAACTCTCCTTGAGACGGTGGCTTCCAATAATAGAAGATCACATTTATGGCCAAGTTTTGTGATCAGCTGACATCCTTTCTTTCAATGTCACCTCAACAATTCACCCTTCTTCACTGATGCAATTTTTTGTGTTTCTCAGTCACTTTGTCAGCTTCTGGCATCTCCATTCTACATATAACTGAGTTTTTCTACACTTTAGCAAAAAATTAGATGAAACCTGAAGGTTAAAGGGCTCCCTGATTCTGATATATAAATAGATGCTTAGGTCCTCTTTCAACCAAGAATGCCAATTCCATTAAAAACACAATTTAAAAGATAAACATACATAATTCTACAAACCAATTGTCTCAGCACAATCTATAATAGAAACAGATAACTCCAAATTCTCAAGGGACCAGAAAAATTAACCCCAAATTAAAGGGATTTGACTTTTTGATTCATATGAAAGAATAAAAATATTCTGCTATGTACTTCAGCCTTGCACTCATTATTGTGCACAAGTTCATATGCACTCACATCAACATAATTTTCAACACAAACCTATCATGTCTCTTATATTAATTTTGTGCATGGAATCTTATCAAGATAAAATGGGTATCTTGTTGAGAAAATTAACTAAGGGACAGGTTACAAATATTACAGACTGTCAACCATAAATTGGTTTTTTTCTGAGCACTACTTATTCATGGGGTTGTTATATAAAATTGGTTCATGTATCTATGGAAACAGATGTGATGATTATGAACCATTGTGTCAATGTCAAGTGACCACATAGATTTTCTCTACAGTGATCTGCCCCAACTTAATACTTCAGATTTTCCAGGTTGCTAGAACATCTGGGTAATGTTTAATTAATACACATTTCAGTTGAATATATTGTCAAGTAAATATTTTAGGTTAGATCATATTCTGAATATGATCTCTCAAAGTATTTAAAAGATAGATCCACAAGTAGCTGGCTAACCACTCTCAGAGAATAGGCATTGATGTATTTAAATTAAAGAGCAGTTACCAGTTGAGTTCTCCAGAAATTTTTTGGGAACCAATATCATTCTACATTTTTAGTAATAAACAATAATTTGCTTACCTAAGACAAAACTGGGAACTCTGCAAATAGTCATAATGACAGAACAAGATTTCAGTCTAATCTGAACTTGTGAAGGAATAATATATCCTTTGGTACAGAGAAATATATTTTCATTCAATATTATATTTTAGTGAAGAAAATTAGAGCACACATAAAATATGACTACATGGTATTCACAACTTTGAAGCACTACACTGGAGAAGGTCACAGTTAAGATCATTGAAAACAATTTGAACAAGAACCAAAAGCTACTAGAAAGGCCAACATAATTTTGGATTGTATTTAAAGCAACATTGTGGAAAAAATGACTGAAGTCTTTACTGTGCTATGTATAATTCTGGGCATCTCATTTCCAGAAGGCTATTAACAATCATAAGCGGTTACAATAGAAGAGAACATCTATTCAACATAGCTGTATTGCTCTCTGAGCTTGAGAGAAAACATAACAAAAACTCCTTAAATTCACAATAGATGGCAAACTCAACCACAGTTTCTTCTGGAAAACTATGAGCATATTAGACCAAGCCAAATGCAAAAATCCTAGAAAAATCCTGAAAGCTTGGCATTCAGACAAATCAGCCATTAATAGACCCAGAGATAAACTACATTTACACACCATTAAAAAAAAGACAATAATAAAAAATTAGGAAGGAACCAAAAAAACTTCATCCTCTCCAGGAGCCCACATTCAGATAAGCAGAGATTGCCACCTGTAATGTACCATAAAAATAACTTTTGAGACATGCAAGACTAATGTCAGTTCTTCAAGTAATCCAGAGGCAAAACCAAAACCATGTTACACTAATAGAATTGCATGTCTGAAAGCACTCCCATCTCTTGTCTTTACTTTCTAGAGAATTAAGAAGGATTCCTTCGGACATGCTTTCTTCATCCCCATATTTGCTCTGTACTGAAATATCTCAAATCTGATCATTTCACTGGCTGCAGCTCCTTCTTCTATCTCCCAAGGTTATTTTCACATCCTATGAAAGCATCAGACAAAAAGGCAGAAAGCAATATTGTAATCAAAGGACTTCCAAGAAGGAAACTGTATCCCTGCCAAAAATGACAGAACAAGCTACTGCATATAAACAGGAAGCAAACGTTACCCTCTCATGCACTGATGTTCTCTAGTTGAGTAATGAAAAAAATTGCAAACAAACAATTGAACACCAGGAACTCTGCAGGATATTAACAAATTATAATAGATTCTGAGAAGAATGACAAAGATGATACCAGGAGTTGAGCAGAAGAAATGATAGGAACTTGGGATGTTCAGTCTGGAGAAAAATAGGCTGAATATGCAGGGGCTGAACTTTTTTACAATGAAAAGGAGGACACAAATAATGAAAGGTCAACCGCCCGCCGCGCCCCCACCCGCTGCCGACCCGCCAGCACTGCTGTCCCACCGTGTAGAGCGGGCCCTGCGGATCCCAAAGCACCAGCTGCGCCAGCTCCGGCCCCGGAGGGCAGCCCACTGTCGACACACCCTGCCTGCAGCCGCCCCGCCAGCACCACCGCCCACCCTGCGCAGCCCCGTGTAGAGAGGGCCCCTGTGGCTCCCACAGCACAGGGGGGGCAGCCGGCCGCTGCTGCCCCTCACACCCCCACCCGCAGCACCCCCGCTGCCCCTGCCTCTTGCCCCCGCACCCATTATTGCCCTAGCAGAGACGAAGATCAAGAGAAACTTACCGCTCCAGTCTCCTCCAGGTATCTTCAGAACTAACTAGGAGATGGTGTAGTTGGGTAGCAGGGAGGGGTGCAAAGTTCCTGCCAATTCACCTTCGCTGCAGACAACTTGCATGTACAAAGTTTGCCGGCCGGGTGTTTTGGCAGGCTCAGCAGCAATTCCTATTGACTTTCGAAAGTCAATAGGGGGAGTAGCACAGCTCATGCAAAAGTTGAAAAAAAAACCATCAAAAAAAGATGTCGAAACGCCATTCTGAGCATTCTATGAGAAAAAAAAGCCCTGCAGATTAGTCTTCAAATATCGAAAAGGAGGACATGTAGGAGGACACTTTTCCAGGGAGGACAGACCTTATAAAAGGAGGACTGTCCTCCCTAAAGGAGGACGGTTGGTCACCTTAGGAATATGCATTTCAGGTATATAAAAAGGTGCCACAGGAAAGATGGTTAGAAACTATTTTTAATTGTCTCCAAAGGTAGCACTAGAAATAAAAGTATACAAGTGGCACCTACCTAGATCTCATTTAAGCATAAGAAAAAAATCTTGATAGTAAGATCTATACAACAATGGGACAGTTTACTGTTGTAGATTCTCCATTTATGGAGGTTTTTAATAAAAGTTTAAATCTCAATTTCTTAATGATATTTTAATTGGGGTCCCCACACATTGATGAAAGTTAAAATAGAATATTCTTGCAGTCCATTCCAACTTTACAATTCTGTTATTGCAATTGAATTCATATATTTTATCCAGCTTCAGAGTCCACAAAAGAAAGAAAGAAAGAAAGAAAGAAAGAAAGAAAGAAAGAAAGAAAGAAAGAAAGAAAGAAAGAAAGACCACACAATAAAAAAATATGCTATTCTGAGAGGCCACCAATAACATTTTATTAACTTGGCCCACATCTCCTTGCATGGGCAAAGACTATTCTCATTGCAAACATTGGTTTTAGTAGGAATTATAGATCTGGAATAAAACATCTGATTTGACTCATATGGTGATTAGCCAATAATTACTTTTAATTCATTGCTAATGATATTAAAAATATAAGTGATGGTGGACCTTTAATCTTTTCAAGTGTGGCTTTTAGAAAGCCTGATCATTTATGAAGACACAGCCTATATTTCTGGTTACATTATACTCAATTCAGAGAACATAAATCTTTCATGGGTAGTCTAGTATATTTCTAATGAAAGTCTTAAACCTTAGAATAAGCACTCGGCTGAGGTGCTTTAGAAACAGTATCTCATTCCAACTGTGTCAGCCGCTTGCTAAGTACCCCACTATCCAAATGACTGAGGGAAATTAATGGACCAAATTAAAGTGAAAATCTTTTTTTACTGCAATATCAGGAGAAGTAAAATGTAGAAAATGATTAGAGAGATTATATAAGCAATCAACTGCTAAAAATGCAAAACTGCTTAAATGAGCTAATGTATCAACATTATATACAATTTCTTCATTGAAATCACAACTAAATCAGTTAAAGTCAAAAAGAGTTTTTTTTAAGAGTCAAGAACTTTGATTTTCTTATGTTGCATCATCATCTAAGAATCACCACTATAATGCAAGCACATGTTGTAACTGAAAATACTATCACTTTGCAGAGACACATAAATTAACTCAGATACCTTTTTGTTCTGCACTGCTGCAATTTATGGTAATGTACTTGGTTGTTAATGTCCAAAATTTAATTCTGATCAGGAAGAAGATCAATAATTTAAGAACATAATAAATTAAGTACCATAGTTATCTAAAAGAAAGACAACTCAGAATTTAAGATTATCCCCCTCAAAGAAATTTAGGCAGGAAAATTCACTTCCCTGCCACCTTATATGCATCTTTACTGTATTATCAGCAATTCTAAGATGACCTTCCCATGTTATAGATAAATTATTTGTTGCAGGGAGGAACTAGTATTATTTTCAGATAAATGCAGTATACATTACTTATTTATAAACTACATATGGCTCATATATAATCCAACTCAGAGATGGAGAATTGATTTCATGCCACAGAGGCAGGTGTACCTCACTTTTTGTTATATACACACTTTTCATACAAATATAAGTACATGTGACACAACTGCATTGATCTATACACATCCATACAAACTGCTGTCTTGCAAACAACCTGAAAATGAGAATGAGAGAGAAGGAAGATACTAACTAGTATGCTATTCAACTAGGGAACTGCCATCTCATGGAACTGCCATCTCAAGGTCCTCCCACTGATTTCAAGCTGCTGCTCTCCTCTGATCCAACTTTCCTTTCCCTTCAACTTTCCCAGCAGGGGAGTAGGGAGTAAAGTGTTTGGCAACTCTCCAAGGAGCAGACTTTGCTCGGCTTTGTCTTCCTCAACAAGGAAAGCATAGGTATTTCAGGAGTAGACTGTTCCTTCTCATCCAAAATAACCCTTCTAAAAGCTTCTATGGAGATTCCCAATCATCCATGTCATGGTTGTCCCAAAAGTGCTTTTCCAAAAGGCAACTGGATTTTCTTATTTATTTCTTTTGTTTGTTTGAAAATGTTTCACATGTCATCCAAGAAGCGTCTTCAGTTCAAAACTTCTTGGATGAGAAGTAAAATATTTTCCAAGAGAAAAAAAAGAAAGAAAGCCCAGTTGTCTTTTGAAAAAGCAGCTTTGAGACTTTCTAGATTTGATACCAAAATATTTTCATGGAAGGAGAGCGTTGCAATATGCAATGTGATCAATATGAGACCTTCCTTCCCTCTCTTTTATAAAATGAAGATGATATTAACACTTATGTAGTTATTAGAAGGAGATTGTTGTTTGGAAGAACAGAAGAAGAAACTGCAGGTGAAAAAAGCAGCAAATGCCAGGAAAAAAGTCCTGCACAGTAGGTGACTGACATCAATGGATGAACAGGTATGAATTCCAACAAACCAACAGTGGAGAAGCTGAAATAGGAAGTGGAGCCCAGTAGACCCTTCCCTACAGCAGAAACACTGAAAGCCAGCTAACAATGGTGACTCACCTTCCTCCCCCTCCCCCCAGAACACAGGTGAAAGACTCTAAAAAGCCAAATGATTTGGTAAGCAATACAGAATGCAACCAACTAATTCCAAAGAGACTAAGTTGTAGTTGGAAAATTAGTTAGAGTTCAGACAAGCTTATAGTCAATGACAAAGGAGGAAAAAAACTGTGTATAGCAGGCATGTCAAACTCGTGATGTCATGTGACATCGCAAGATGTACTGCAACTTTTTCACCATTGCTGACAATGGGGTGGATGCGGTTTCAGTATGATGCATCCGGCCTGCAGGCCGGCAGTTTGACATGCCTGGTGTATAGGAATCTTTAGGGTTTAGGTACATAATGCACATAAAATAGGCACATAGATATACAGTATAGAATAGTATATAGCACAGGTGTAGTTATTACAGTTAACTGAGAACTTAAGTCAGAACCATTAAATTTGTTAAGACATTTCGTATAATAAAGGTCTCAGACTACTCTATATTGCTCTCCTTGTTGGTGCTTGGTACCATTTACCAAAAAAAAAAAAAAATCCCTACAGGCTTCCTCTTGCAGCTGAGACCTGTTTAAAGAACAGTCTTTCTAAACATCTGAGATGTTCCCATGTCCTTTGGGCCTAGTACATACCTTGTTTTCTGAGCTGTACATGTCTCTTGGTTCACCTCAGGCTCTTTCTTATTACCCATCCTTGACTAGACACGTCAATGAAATTTTGTCATAGATTGAAATGAATGTATCTTTGCAAAATTCAAATTAATACAGCACACAAATAGCCATAACTATGGGTATCCCATAATGACAAGCTTTCTCCAACAAAATTCTTTCCCCTTTCCAAAAAAAGGAATATACAGTATAAATGATAGATGCATCTTTTAAAAAAAGAATATTTATCAAAGATGCATAAAGTAATTGCTTTAAAAAGTTCAAACCTTTTAAAAAATACATTGGGGAAAAACATATAACGAAAAAACAAGGGAATGTTGCATAAAAATATTTTTCATGGAATGTAAGTTCAACAAATGTAGTTATAACCTTAGTTTGTTAGGAGGATGCTAACTGAGAGGTAAATACTACTTTTGGAAAAGCAGATACATAGTCTAAGCATACTCTTAAAGACACAATTGCTATTGCCGAATGCCAAAATGGTCACACTGCCAAGGAACACCCTTTTCTAGCCATAGTTATTATTCCAGCCATGATCATTCTGGACAGTTATTATTTAACTATAATGATTCGTCCATTGGTAACATCACATTTTAATTACTCTAAAATGGTCTCCCTAGGGCAGGGGTAGGCAACCTTGTCTCTTTTATGACTCATGGATTCATACGGGCTCAGGAATTCTGGGAGTTTACGTCCACGAGTCATAAAAGAGCCAAGGTTGCCTACCCCTGCCCTAGGGCAATCATATATGATCCAGAAGCTGCAGCTTGTAGAAAATAGAGTGACATTTGAAGCCCCTCACATGCAACACTATTATCAGTTGAACTTGTTGGCTGCAACTTAAACTTAAAGATTAATATTAATGAATTTACAAGACCCTAAATAATTTGAGCAAAAGATATTTGAACAATTTAAATGCCTTTGCTCATATAGTTTGCCTGTATGTCAGATTTTCTGAGTGACATTCTATAAAATACTCTGTTGGCATCAACCACAAAGAAGCTTCTTTTTGTTGTAGTGCTCACCTTCTGGAATAGAAAACTTTGGGTCTTAAATACCAACAAAATTCATAAGCATTCTGAAAACATTCCTATACATATTGGCATATGACATTGCATGATATTTGCAGAAATCTTTGCAAACAGCTATATTTTATTATTTTGCAGATTGTGTGTATGTGTGCTTGTGTGTGATATATATTGCCTAGAGTGGAATGCTAGATTAGTTATATCCTAAAACCATATGATTTAAAAAATATAGATGAACTTTATTTTACCAATTGCTTGGTCCCTTAACTACTTCAATAAATCAAGATCATTTTTATAACTGACAGGGTTTACAAACAAGAAAGGAACAGAATGAAAATGCATAAAGAGCAGGTCTGCTTTTGAAAAGGCAGGAAATTTGAGGGGGGAAGGTTTTGGAAAATTTACTGAGAACTTTAGTAATCAGGCATAAGACATTCCATCAGTAAAATGGTGGATCTAGAATCAGTCAATAAAAGCTGTCTTGTATCAAACAATTTGCAAGTTAATCCAGACAGCTGTGGAGAAACTGTCAAAGGAGATATTACCAACCATGAATCCCTTGATAACCATTCAAAGCAATTAAGCTTTACTGGGAATTTAAACCTGCCAGTTGCAAGATCTCAGTGCTATAAGGAGCCTAAGGAACCAATTCAAATGATAAAAGGACTTGATTACTGAAAAGAAACTTTATGAAAGCTTAATTAATTCTGTCTGTGTTGGGTTATATATATATATATATATATATATATATATATATATATATATATATATATATATATATATATATATAT
>NW_015386792.1:187252-189752 GCF_001527695.2 Protobothrops mucrosquamatus
TGTACATAATACAGAGAGGAAACAGGTTATTATGACTAATACCCATATTATACCTATACTACATTCAGCAGTCTCTTTCAAATAGTACAGAGAAGAGCAACAAAGATGATTAGGGGACTGGAGGCTAAAAATTATAAGGAACGGTTGCTGGAATTGGGTATGTCTAGTTTAATGAAGAGAAGGACGAGGGGGGACATGATAGCAGTGTTCCAATATCTCAGGGGCAGCCACAAAGAAGAGGGAGGCAAGCTATTCTTCAAGGCGCCTGAAGGCAGGACAAGAAGCAACGGATGGAAACTGATCAAGGAGAGAAGCAACTTAGAACTAAGGAGAAACTTCCTGACAGTTAGAACAATTAACCAATGGAACAACCTGCCTCCAGAAGCGGTGAATGCTCCAACACTGGAAGTTTTTAAGAAGAGACTGGATAGCCATTTGTCTGAAATGGTATAGGGTTTCCTGCCCGAGCAGGGGGTTAGACTCAATGACCTCCAAGGTTCCTTCCAACTGTATTATTATTATTATTATTATTATTATTATTATTATTATTAGTAGTAGTAGTAGTAGTAGTAGTAGTAGTAGTAGTAGTAGTAGTAAAGGTAAAACCAGACAGCTTTGGCCCAACTTGACCAACCTGCCACAAGCACAGCAAAAACATGTTCAACACTATTCTATACAAGCTAAGTAGAATAATGACTAGAAGCTACAAAATTCCTTTTTGAAATGTTGTGCAAAGTTTATCAAAATACACTTCTGAGATATTCCTTCTCCTTATTTGTAGATATACTTAGCCAGCTGCTGAGCAATGGAATCAGGTATAAACAGGGCTTTTTTTCTCGGAGAAAAGGTGGCGGAACTCAAACCTGGCTACGCCCTCATCAAACCCTAGGACCGCCCCTTTAGAGAACAGGAATGCAAGTAAAATTTGGGAGGGGCTATTTCCGGTGTGGGAGGGGCTATTTCCGGTGCGGCCAGCCCGGAAAAAGGTGCCGGAACGCGGTTCCGCCGCGTTCCGGCTGAAAAAAAGCCCTGGGTATAAATGTTTTTTGCTGGTCCTGCTTTCATAACAGATTGTGAATATTGTATCCCATTGCTACACGGATGAAACTTGCTTACCCCTTTACTTTCTGGCACTTCTGCTATCATTATTTTCAAGTTGTCATTTTTTTTTTCACAAAAAGATGTGGAACCAGTTTATATGAAGTGATAGGCATAAGAAAATCATGATGACTATAGGACTGACAAGCTAATTTAATGGCTCGGGGAATAAATCTTGGTGGCTGAAGGAAAGAAACAGGCACTACCTTTTTACTCATTGCTCTTCCAACTGATAATGCTTCATAGCCATCATATTGAATTAAGAAGCAATGTTTATTCTCATAAACTTATATAATCTTATAGGACTGGTTGCTGTCCTCAAAACCCACTGATATAGAAAAACAAGTTAAAGGAAATTTCTGTCTATCATGACTGCATGGTATTTTCTTTATTTCATTGGGAAAAGTGTTGACGTATCAAAGCAAGAAGGAAAGCCATGAGACAAGAACACACTGGGAAAACTTGTGAAGATTTGATTTAATTTAATTTATAAGGCCATCCAATTCTATAGCAACTCTGGGTGGTGTATAATACTTAGAACAAATAACAGTGAAAGAGTAAAAAAAAAAATCACTCTCTCAACCTACAACAAAGGATACAATGTATACCATGGTCTCCATATAGTATAAAATATGAGAACATGATGGAAAAACTGAAATTTTGCTACAGACAGCTCTTTGGAATCTCTACTTCCTTTTATCCACTTGGTCAGTGTAGAAAAAGGATACTTCTTCACTTTTAATTCCCTCTTAACAAGGCATTCTAAACAGGTCTATCAGTCAATTATCTGCCGACATAATAAGGACAGAAAATACACATGTTTTACTACCCCTATTGCTGTAAGACATGGGTGTCAAACTCGCCACATCACGTGACGTGTCATGATGTATTGTGACTTTTTTCACATTGCCGGAGCTAGGGTGGGAGCGGCCTCCGCATGATGCATCCAGCCCATGGGCCGGCAGTTTGACACCCCTGCTATAAGATATTCCTGAATAAAAGCTCTAACCACATCTGGTCCTAATTACTCCGTATCCTCCAGAATTGCTTTAGGCATTTCCTCTGCTACTTCATCATCTGGAGCTCTCCAGTAAATCACACGGAACTCCCAGGTTCTGCAAGCAGCAAGAAGTTGCACAGATGCAATGCAATCCAAACCCATAGCTACTCTCCAATTACAAGTGGAGACCATGAACCAGATTAGACTTCAGGAACAACTGCAAATTTCCTCCAGAACTCAATTTGGTTGATCAAGTATGTGGGAAATATTGATCAAATAATTTGTGTCTCTGCAGCAAGGAAAAGCACCAGAACATGCCAAAGCAATTAGAACAGGGGTGTCAAACTCAATTTCACTGAGGGCCGCATCAGCATTGCGGTTGCCCTGGGGGGGCCGGGTGGG
>NW_015386792.1:194752-204705 GCF_001527695.2 Protobothrops mucrosquamatus
AGTTGCCTGGTGAAAAAACACCTTTGGGATAACTATGACCTGAATGACTGAGAATCTCCATAGACATTTTTTTTCCACTAATTCTAATACAGTTAAATTTTGGTCACACAGTTCACTTTCGCTTAGGATGCATACTTGACTTTCTTAACAGCTAATGATATTTTTCATCTTTATTAATTACTAGACATCTGCAAATTATGTGCCTTTATTGGATCAACTTTCTGTTAGGTGAGAGTATTGGGCAAGTGTATCTATTAATAGTGAGGCAAGGTCACCAGTTTTACTGAGGAACCAAAACAGCTATAATTTTTAGCAGTAACCAATCTTGCATGGTTCTTAAGAAAAATATGCCATTCTGGCAGTGAAGGAAAGACCTTGACTCTACCTTTTCCAAAACAAAAAGTGGGAAGTGTGTGTGTGTGTGTGTGTGTGTACAAACATACTGTGTGTATAAACATAGTGTGGGTCAAAGATCAGACTATGTGAATGGAAAACTGAGTTGGGGGTTCTGTAAAAATAATAACATTTTGAGGGGTCCACGATATTCTCTGAGTTTGGCAGAAAACAGCAGGAAGCCCTCATTTCAATCCTGAGTTATAAATACTGTCATTTATCAGTAATGACATTTTGTTGTACAAGCTGTGGGGATCAAAAGTGGAACATTATGACTATCTATTGCAAGTTCTAAATGGAGCCTTTGTCTCATTCAGGCTGTTATAAAGCACACGTACTAAAACCTGTGAATGTATGAGGACTGGTTAAGGTGATATGACAGCGTCTCTTCCCAATCTCTAATTCATGACTTTAAGATCCCTGTGAGTAGCATTATTCATACAGCTATCATGAGGTAATACCTCATTCTGATAATAAGAAATGGATTATCAGTAAAGTTTCACTAATTTATTCACTAGGGCAGGAGTCTCCAAACCCCAGTCCATGGACCAGTACCGGGCCGCGGCATGCCAGCAACTGGGCCACACAAACAAGCAAAGCCCCATCTGTGGGATGCAGGCAGCACACAAAACCACACCCCGTCTGGTCCGTTGAAAAATCTCTCTCCACATAACCGGTCCCTGGTGCCCAAAAGTTGGGGACCTCTGCACTAGGGTATCTGAAGACAGTACATATGATGGGCAGAAACCACTCCTTTTTCTTCTCCCCTCTTCACAAGAACATGAGTAGATGAATGAAGCTTTATAAGGGCAGCAGGAAGTTTGAACCTCAGAGAAGTAGAGGAACCATCAGGTGCAAAGAATCGGGACTATCCATTAGGTTGCAGCATAAAGATTTATTCAAGCCTTATATACAAGAATCTTGTCAACTACAGTTCAACCCTAAATTGGTGCTAGATAAGGGTCAATGGAATTTAGAAAGGGTTGCACTTGGATGTTTGTGGGAATGTAATGGCTCTAAGCTGATGGTGTGCTTATCTCCACCAGCAACAGCAACAGCTCTGCCTGCTCTTCTCCTACAGGAACATTTGATTTCCCATCCACTTGAAAGGGGAGGACACTTCTTCCAAAGTTTAAAGAAAACCTGGGTAAATGCTATGACCTTGGAACTCTTTGATACTAAAATAAGCTGGGAGAATTTAAAAATCCAAAATCTATGCTAAACATGAACTTTTTTTTTTTTTTTTAGAAAAAAAGCCTTGTTTTTCAACTTCAAGAATTTGATCAGAACAAAATTCAATTAATATTTACATAAACATCTATTCAAATAGGTACACATTTTCTGCTTTACAGATTCTTGCCACTCTTATTACTTTCAAGTTAATATCAATGTCAGAAATTTTACTGAGAAAAATTCCATAGATACAGACTGCTGAACTCTCAGTGGAAATTAATGGGACTTTTGCCTTGGTATTACAAAATACTGTTTTCATTTATTTGCTGCCTTTGAAAGCAACAAATAACTAATCTATAATCACATATTTATTGATTCACATTTTAATTACACTAACAGAAGAGAATGTTAATCTCTAAATTATTATCCATTTAGTAAATATTTATGGCATTTAAAAGGTGTAATTCATTTAGATAGATGCTAAGAAACCAATCTATAATTTAAAGATGGTGTCATTTTAAGAATGCTTTCATTTGAGATTTGTTACAACCTCCTAGATGGTTTTGCCAGCACTCATAAAGATTATTTTTAGGGGAAAAAAATCTATGCTTCTGTAGGGCTATTATTAACTTAGTTTGGGAAGCATTACTTCAGCTGACTAGAGCTGTTTGCTGAGATGGGTGGCTATAGAGATCAAGAAAACAAGCAAACAAGCAAACAAACAAACAGGGTTGAAGCTAAGTGTTCCAGTCTCTGTGGAATACAAATACTCCATTATTATTATTATTGCCTATTTTTTATGCAAACGATGTGGCTAGCAATTTTATAAGGAGAAAAAGTGGCTAACCCTTCTTACAGCTCCATCTACTTCTTTACTGTCACCCACGCTCAGTTTGAAGCGGGAGAGCTCTGTATGGCTTGCAACCTCCACTCCCATTAGTTCCAATTACTTGAGTTTAACAGAGTGAGAGAAAGGCAGAGCTGATGGAAATGCAAAGAAGTGATGGGGACCACAAACCTGATTATAAACTATACAAGGATCCTCTATACATGTACAGTAGACTGTGCCATATACGTGCTGCACATATATAACATAAAAGAGAAAAAAAAGAAAAATTGTGGTGGGACCCATGTGGTTTTTAGCGCTAAAGGTTCTTGGGAAATTGCTATAACAGTGGGGTTGCATAGATTCCTTACCTGCCTAAGGAGATACTGATCAATTGGCCCATCTTCTTTCCTTTCAGCTGCTAGTGGTTGCCTGTTAGTCACTCAAGCCTCCCATAAAGCCTCCCATCACAGGAGTCCATTCCTAACCACAATAATGACAAAATGTTAAAAGTTCATCACAGCTTCACCCTGTGCCATCATACTTTCATCATACAGTCAAATGTAAGTATGGAAAGAGCAGTGTTTTATCATTAAAGCATGCTTTATCATTTGCTCCAGAAGCAACTCCTGGGGCACTTCCATCCTCTGTGGCTTTTTTAACCTGCATCAGGCTGGTAGCCAAAGTTTAGGAACTGCTCTTTCCTAGTCATACTGAGACTACAGGTAAAACAATTCAGATTTCCAATTCCTTTGAGGAATACCATTGTAACAGCAGGGTTGGTTCAGCTAGGATGTAACAACAACAACAACAGCAATAATAATAATAATAATAATAATAATAATAATAATAATAATAATAATAATAATAATAATAATAACAACAACAACAACAACAACAATAATAATAACAATAACAATAACAATAACAATAATAATAG
Organism: Protobothrops mucrosquamatus; assembly: GCF_001527695.2. Classification (NCBI taxonomy): domain Eukaryota; kingdom Metazoa; phylum Chordata; class Lepidosauria; order Squamata; family Viperidae; genus Protobothrops; species Protobothrops mucrosquamatus. The sequence continues at coordinate 198,085 of NW_015386792.1, forward strand.
AGTTGGAAGGGATCTTTGAGGTCCCCTTGCTCAGGCAGGAAACCTTATATCATTTCAGACAAATGGCTGTCCAGTCTCTTCTTAAAAACTTCCAGTGTTGGAGCATTCACTGCTTCTGGAGGCAGGTTGTTCCACTGGTTAATTGTTCTAACTGTCAGGAAGTTTCTCCTTAGTTCTAGGTTGCTTCTCTCCTTGCTTAGTTTCCACCCGTTGCTTCTTGTCCTCCCTTCAGGCACCTTGGAGAATAGCTTGATTCCCTCTTCTTTGTGGCAGCCCCTGAGATATTGGAACACTGCCATCATGTCCCCCCTCGTCCTTCTCTTCATTAAACTAGACATACCCAATTCCAGCAACCGTTCCTTATATGTTTTAGCCTCCAGTCCCCTAATCATCTTTGTTGCTCTTCTCTGTACTCTGTACTTTCTAGAGTCTCAACATCTTTTTTACATCGTGGTGACCAAAACTGGATGCAATATTCCAAGTGTGGCCTTACCAAGGCATTGTAAAATGGTATTAATACTTCATGTGATCTTGATTCTATCCCTCTGTTAATGCAGCCTAGCACTGTGTTGGTTTTTTTGGCAGCTGCAGCACACTGCTGGCTCATATTTAAGTGATTGTCCACTAGGACAACCTTGAAGTCTTGAAGAATCTCTTCAAACACACTGTTTAAAAGGTTATAGTGACCGACCCTCCTACACTCTGAAAGGAGTCGGAAAGAAGCAAAATTCTTTAAGGTGAAGAAGTGATAAAGTTCTTGTTTCATTAAAGTAAATTCTGGCTATGCTAATTCCCGAGGTATCTTTTTTTGGAAGATCTTCACTAATGCATTGTTTCCCAAGTTCTCTTCAGGTATTGTTCCTGAACTCATCTTCCATGTAAGAATTCATAGACAAAAATCCTTGGGATTTGTGTTTTTCTATGCAACTTAAGATATTGAATAATACTTGATTTATACATGCAATGGTCCATGCAAGAGAACTCTGGAACATAGAATCAGGAAATTGGGAGAGACAATTAAGATCATGTGAAGTATTAATACCACTTTACAATGCCTTGGTAAGGCCACACTCAGAATACTGCATCCAGTTTTGGTCACCACAATGTAAAAAAGATGCTGAGACTCTAGAAAGAGTACAGAGAAGAGCAACAAAGATGACTAGGGGACTGGAGGCTAAAACATATAAGGAACGGTTGCTGAAATTGGGTATGTCTAGTTTAACGAAGAGAAGGACGAGGGGGGACATGATGGCAGTGTTCCAATATCTCAGGGGCTGCCACAGAGAAGAGGGAGTCAAGCTATTCTCCAAAGCGCCTGAAGGCAGGACAAGAAGCAATGGATGGAAACTAACCAAAGAGAGAAGCAACCTAGAACTAAGGAGAAACTTCCTGACAGTTAGAACAATTAACCAGTGGAACAACCTGCCTCCAGAAGCAGTGAATGCTCCAACACTGGAAGTTTTTAAGAAGAAACTGGACAGCCATTTGTCCAAAATGGTATAGGGTTACCTGCCTGAGCAGGGGGTTGGACTTGATGACCTCCAAGGTCCCTTCCAACTTTATTATTATTATTATTATTATTATTATTATTATTATTATTATTATTATTATTATTATTATTATTATTATTATTATTATTATTATTATTATTATTATTATTATTATTGAAGGAATGGCACAAAAGAACCAAAACTTGATAGACCACAATTTAGCTCGTTTCCTCTTAATATCATTTTGACTCCTTTTCTCTGTTTTTCAACATACAGCTTGATTCAGCAAGTAGCAAGCATTTTTCTGCCAGTGATCAACAAATTCTTCTCCTAAGGACCAGCAAGTTAGGTAATGCTGGAGGTAGCTGTCTCATAAAACTATGGGCTGCTCAACTCCCTCTTCTTCCTTTCCCTAGCTCCTACCATTCTGGGAATGAGAACAGGGATGGATAAAGATAAGCAATCTGGAAACACTATGGGGTGACAATAGCTAGCCTCCCCCCCCCTTGATAGGATTTCTAATACTAGATTGTGACTCTAAATGCACCTGTAATGAACAAAGTTTATCCTTCTTGCTTAGCCTTCAGCCTATTCACTATATGAAAGACTTAACAGCAATAGCTTTGTTGTTGTTCTTAATTCAAATTATTATGCCTGTGCAAAAGGCTTAATATAGATCAGGTCTGTGTTGGAAGTAGGGAAGGATTATAGCAAAATATAACAAATTTTTAATAAGATAAAACCAGTTACCTTCAGTTTCTTTATCTGGTATAAATACATTGAATTAAATGTTACATATGAAGCACTACATCTTCAGAAACCACTTTGCTGAAATCTCTAAATAGGGCCCAGCAAATTATTCTTATTTTTTTATTTTATCAAAGGTAAAATATTTCCAGTTTTCTTCTGAGATGAGTTGAATGCATATATCTTTGAAAATGCAAGTCATAAAATAACCACTATTTTTCTCTTTTATGTTTCTCTCAAAACATTTCAGAAAAATACAAATTCTTTAACATAATCCCATTCAAGTTCACTCACACTTTATTTTCTTTTACGAAAATCAATTATGTGATACATTTTATAAAACCAATTATGTGGCAATGTTGTGAAGCTTGTCCCTCTTTGCTTCTAAAACAATTTTAAGTTTGTTTAATCACTCGTCTGATTTCTGAAATAAATTACCGGTTTAATTAATTTTTCTTCTTCCTTTTTCTTCCTATCTCTCATTCAAGCAGATTTAATAAAAGGGACAAATGCTAAGATACAATCCTATATAAAACATTCTAGGAACTATTTGGCTTTATAGGACAACATCAATAAGAATGGAAAGAACATGATTGGTTCACACATACTAGAAATCCAATTAAAGTTGGTGAGATTATCTACATTTAAAGTTCTTAAGAATGCAATTAAACAGAACTTCTCCTTCAAGTATGGGTTAATTTAAGTGTGTATGCGTGAGGAGGATTTATTTATGTAGCATAGGCACTCAGTGACAAGATGCAAATAAGATTCGAAATGTATTCATGTCTTCTCTTGGAATTTAGTGCATATTTTTCCTGTTACGATTCTGCCCCTGCTGTTTTGTTTCCTTTTGCTAACTGATCCATAATGCTGAATTTTTATCCTTTCATTTTCCAATTTGTTCTTTGTGTTGGTTTCAGGAAGGTCAAAAATAACCTTTTTATTCTAAATTCTCCTCCATAAGGCCAGGTGACTCATTTCAAAAGAAAGCTGGAACAACAGCATCGTGCAAATTCTGGCAGAATTATTTTGGGAGTGGGGGGGGAAGGAAAGGTCTTTGCCCCATAGCCTCCTCTAGAAAATTCACCTTGTACCACATCCAACGGTTAATGGAAAATAGGACTGCAATGATTCAAATGTACTTAATCATCCGGTTCCATCTTTCCAACTCCATAATGAAGCTAATTGTAGGATTCCCATGCTTCAGTTTAGAGCAGTGATGGCGAACCTTTTAGAGACCGAGTGCCCAAACTGCAACCAAAAACCCATTTATGTATCATCGGGTGCCGATTGGGCGTGGCCCATTGGGTGGATGTGGTCCATATGGTAGGCGTGGCTGCGGTGGTAACGGCAGACTGGGTGGGACTAAAAAGTTCAATCAATTCCAACTTTGAGAGATCTTTTTTCCCCGCGAGGAGTTGAAATTGATTGATTGATTGAACCTTTTTTTTTTTTTTGCACGTGGCGTCGGAGGCCTAAAGTGAAAAGGTTTTATAAAACCCAGCTGAAGGACTAGGACTGGGGCGACAGCGCGCGTGCCCACAGAGAGAGCTCTGAATGCCGCCTCTGGCACCCGTGCCATAGGTTCGCCACCAGTGGTTTAGAGTAATATTACAATAAATAACACAACAAATTTGGTTTAGTTTGTTGTTAATCATATTACAGATTTGGATAAGAGCTACAATACTGCACAATACTGATACTGTATTGATCAATAGCAACTTACAAGAATGTAATCAAGGTTTTAAGAATAGTGCCCTATTTATCTTTACTTATATAGTGTTGCTTTTAAATCTAGAGGTCTGTAGTTCACAACTGCACAAAATGTACATATGGGAATTAGGATCATCTACAGAACACCAATGAGAATCTGGGTCCTCCAGAACTGTCATGTGATTCCAAGGGAAATATGAATCTTATATTTATATTTAATAAAAATACATTATTTTATAGACCACAATAAGAGTATCCACATAGCTGTGCTGGGAGTCAGGAGCGTGTCTATCTGTCAGTTTTGGCAACTGAGTACTAATCTACAACAAGAATAAACTTTATTGATTAATTGTATGATCATATTTTCCCCACAAAATATACTAATACAAAGAAAACAGTAAGACATATTCATAACCAATTAACTCCAATTTGTTTTAGGTAGAATGTCTTCTTTGAACTGACCTTTGATATAAAAAAATGCAGTCTTGCTAGTGATATGCAGGCTTGCTCCTTGCAAGAAGACTGTTTCTACTGAGCATCCCAATATTTTTTTTGTTTTTTTAAATAAAAATAAAATTAATAGTCCATTCTGCAGACTATAGTTTGGAAACAAGATGTGCAGTGTCTCCAATAGTGATGCCCTACAGGTAAACAATCTTTCTTGAAATGGAAGTCCATAGAGCCTCCCATATCTTAGCATAGGATCTAGTTTTTCAAAATGTGCTCTAAAGAAACCTCTGCTAAGATGTTGAGGCATATAAAATGTTAAAAACTTTTATTTCTGGGAGACTGATTTATGTTGAGACAACCACTTCAAAGACTTAACACATTTAAGAGATTCAATGTCACTTTTGACAGCCATGCCCAAGTTCTTTTGTTGGTCTTCAGATCTAATTGGACCAAGAACTGAATGGAGAATCTGTATAGTGAAGATGGCATTTCAAAGTTGGACAGCCCAGATCTGCATATTAAGCACCCATTCTTCAAAACACGGTTTGGGCAATCTATCTATTATGAATTTCACTTTACCTTGATCAGTATGGCCAATCTCCTATTGCCCAGTTGTTTTCTTGCCTGTGTGATCCAGGAATTAAAACCAAGTATCAAAATCTGTTTAACTCCAGCTGTTAACCAGGTTTCTTGTATTGAACCAGACCTACTAATCTTGTTAATACCAATCCAAAGACAACATTTCAAAGTGGTTAGAGATTACAAAAATGAGTTAGCCTCTATGGGAGCATACTAGAAATGATTAATGACCCTTTTGAAGGCTTCTTGCTTGCCCATGTCTTGCCTTACTTTGGAAATATCGGGAAAGGAAACTACCAAGAAATAATTTTACAAGGAGGATTCAAAAGACTACCCAATAATCAAATTACTGTACATTCTGAAGTATGAAACTAGAACAACTTCATAAATATGTGGCAGTGCACTTTTTGTGACATTGGAGCTGTTGTAATGGGATATCTATCAAACTAAGAATTCAGAGGTAAAAAAAGGTCATTGTAAAATATATAAGTTGAAGGCAGGAGGAAGAAGGAAAGTTCTACTCAAATAGGCTTTCAAGAATATGTTACATTACCATACTCGCAATAAAGATCTTTCCAGAAATCCAAGTGGGTCTTGTCTTCTGAGTTTACCAGCCTCATAGACCTTGACATTAATCTTGAAAGCCTGTCAAAGCAATTCTCTACTCAGCTTATATCTAGTGTAATTAAGGCAGAGTTGCTCTGATTCTCTTTCTCCTGCTTTCCCCCCTCCCTGGAGTTGAAGTGTCTTTTTCTCCTCCTCTGCTTTCCCAGGCTCTGTTAGATATTCCATCTCAACTATACACTATGAGAGCTAATAATGGAGTCAATATTTTTAAATACAAAAATAGATGAGGTCTTTTGTTATATCATTTTACAGACTTATCAAAAAATAGGTGCTTTGGTTTAGCACAGCCTATGTATCATTGGCAATTTCAGTACCCAAAGTGATAAATGGGTATAATTACTGTCAGAGTGATAAATGAGGATACCATATTTGGTGAGCTGGTGGAAACCTGGGCATAGGGAAAGCAAATAAGTCTTGAGCTATATGATTCCAAGTCCCCAGGTTTTGTCACTCTTCGTATCTGCCTGAACCAAAAGTATTTTCTAAGCATGTTTCTCATCATATTTCTTTAGCAAGATTTGTTGAGAAGACAGAGTTAGGATTACAAGAATTCCAGTAATGGAATTGTTTTCCATTTAAAATGAACATTACAAATATTCTATTCTCTATCATCTTCCAAACTGCTTTGCTGTGAATCAGCAAATTGAAGGGGTGGGGCAGTCTCTTAACTAATAATACAGTATAGGAACCCACCATTGAAGGTTTACAAAACCATCACCTAAAACATATAGGAACTAATAACTAAGTTCCTTAAATATTAATTGATGACAACAAGAGTACAGTCTGGATTTTGTTATCAGTAATATTTCATCACAAAGCAGCAACATGATCTTAACCTTAGTTTTACACTTTCACCATTGACATGTTCAGGTTCGCCTGATAATTACACAAAACAGAAACCAAGTCAGTTTTTAAAAAAATCAACCTAACTAGCTGTAACCCACTCATTTTAGTAGGAGCAGAGATATAAAACCTTATCCAAAACCTAGGAAAGCTTTGCCAAAATCCTGAAATG
>NW_015386792.1:205846-208339 GCF_001527695.2 Protobothrops mucrosquamatus
AGCAGCAACATGATCTTAACCTTAGTTTTACACTTTCACCATTGACATGTTCAGGTTCGCCTGATAATTACACAAAACAGAAACCAAGTCAGTTTTTAAAAAAATCAACCTAACTAGCTGTAACCCACTCATTTTAGTAGGAGCAGAGATATAAAACCTTATCCAAAACCTAGGAAAGCTTTGCCAAAATCCTGAAATGTGCTACCAAGGTATGTATAATAAGCAGTTGTGATGTTATATTTCACTTGTCTACCATGTAGAATAATTATATTTATATCTATAATAAGTATTATGTATTATTATCTTTGTAAAAAAGCTGTCTGCAAAATGTTTGCACCTGTGCTGTTTAAAATATGAAGTAGAAAAGAAATGTATTGAGATGACAGATGCAACATACAAAAAGCAAGAAATCTTGTACCATAATTAGAAAATTTAATAATGACCCAAGCCAAATTTGGAGCAGGAAAGTCACATGCAAGAAAAATACTGATCCTCATCTTTGTTTTGAAATACTGAAAGTCGCTTGGACTGCAAGGAGATCAAATCTGTCAATCCTAAAGGAAATCAAACCTGACTGTTCTTTGGAAGGACAGATACTGAAGCTGAAGCTCAAATATTTTGGCCACCAAATGAGAAGAGAGGACTCATTGGAAAAGACCCTGATGTTGGGAAAGACTGAAGGCAAAAGGAGAAAGGGGTGGCAGATAAGATGGTTAGATAGTACCATTGATGCAATGAAAATGGATTTGGGCAAACTGTGGGAGATGGTGTAGGACAGTGGGGTCTGGTGTACTGTAGTCCATGAGATCACAAGGTGTTGGATGCAACAACAACAAATAGACATAGCATTCATGTTGGACTAGAAGACCTCCCAGGTCCCTTTCAGCTCTATTCTGATTGATTGATTGAATGTCTCAGTGTATGTGATACTATTAATAATCATATGCATTTCTGGAAGGGTTATGTTCTGACATAGGATTTCAAAACAAAATTATTAATCCAGGTACTTAGAGAAAAACCAAAGAATTCTAAATCAGGCTTGAAAACCAATGTGGATGGCAACATATTCAGTAGCATGGCTTACCTAAAGGAAGAGGGGATAATACGACCTCAAAACTATTATCCAAACACAAGCACAAAGTTCTCTGTTGATGGTTTAGCCATAGCAACTCAGACATAACAATTTACCCAAATTTTAAAAAGCAGCAGTCTTAGAAAAAAAAAACCCTAACCATTTATTATGCTACTAAGTTAATCAAATTATAAGAATCAGGTCAGTCTCCACCATTTGCACAAACAAGATGCAAGGCCAGGAATATTAATAATTCAGAATAAAAATCTAGTATGTTTTTGAATGACCCTGATCATGCATTTTGATTTTAAAAATTTGTAGTAGAAAGAAAGAAAAAACAGTGCTTAGAATGGCTCCTTCCCATTGGGAGATTCACTCAGTCACCATCAAAAGCTCTGGCTTTTATTAATTAACTATTATTCTACTACTAATTAACTACTAAATATATATAAAGCAAGCATAGGAATACTTCATTCATATGAGAAAAAATGGACTTGCAACTGAGCAATATCTGCCAAATTATTGCAGATTATTTGAAGACCACTAAGATAAAGTAATATATTCCCATTAGAATATCTTTTCCAGACATGCAGAGAATTGCAACCAGTCAGAATGAGGAAAAGCCAAAGTAGAGAGTGTTAGACAATCTCTACAAAACTATGTAGCAGGGTGGAGAAATTTGAGTTCACATAACATTTTCTTACAGTAATGGAAGCATTGAATACCAGATTGTCTTCTGCCAGAGAGAAACAATAATAAATAGGACCATGAAATCTTGAAGATGATGACATGGGTATTAATGTAAAAAAGTAGCTCCCTGCTGAAGCAGGGGAGGGGAAATGGTTATTTGAAAGGCCCCATGTTAACTTTTACTCAAGTTGACAGGTTGAGAGCAATCAGGACTATTGCACCGAATCAGAGATCTGCAACTGTGACAGGAGGCAGACTATGTTATCTGTTTTGCTATAACTGGACTTTTCCATGCCACGATACTGTAAAATGCACAATAGTGGAAAGAAAGATAACTTGATGAATGGATCTGAGAAGACTAGAATCTATGAAAGCTGATTCCCTAATATTGACTTCACTTTTTTATTAAAAGTAACATAAAACAGAAGACTGGGATTTCCAAGAAAGCCAGCCTGGTGTAATAAAGGCAACGGGCTATAAATTTGGAGACCATGACTTTTAATTCTTTTTTAAGTGATGAAACTATTTAGATGGGCCAGTTCGTCTCTCTCAGCTAGGAAGAACCAGTAGCAAATCACCTTTAAAATTGCTGCCCCAAAAAAAGGCATGTGCTTGATTAGGTAGTTGATAATGCCTCAAAGGCACACATGCACACCCACACCCAGAGAGAGAGAGAGAGAGAGAGAGAGAGAGAGAGAGAGAGAGAGAGAGAGAGAGAGAGAGAGAGAGAG
>NW_015386792.1:209615-212003 GCF_001527695.2 Protobothrops mucrosquamatus
AGAGAGAGAGAGAGAGAGAGAGAGAGAGAGAGAGAGAGAGAGAGAGAGAGAGAGAGAATTTCAGGTCTGTATTCTAATATAACATTAGCAGGATTACCTTGCATGAATTGAAATGTTTGAAGAAAAAAATTCAAAAAGATAAATAACACATCATTACCACAATAAAATTATGGAATAAAATTGCATCCATGAATCCAACAAGTATCAGCTAAACTTGAGGGTGTCTTTTGCCTATTTTTATATTCCACAACATTTTGAGATGCAACATGAATTAGAACAAAATACAGAGGATATGTTACTTGCTGGCAGCCGATACCATTAGTCTCTGGAATAAAAATTGCCTAGAGAATGCTCAGTATGAGAAGAAAATACATCTGAAATAAATATTTTTCAGCAACATCTAGGTTACTTATTTGCACATCTTCCATGCTCCAATAAATGCAAATTCCCTCAAGAAGTATAAAGAAAGATGGATTTTGTTTGTTTTGAAATACCACCAACTCTAATGCATTCCAATGGATAGCATGGATAACAATAATGGAGAAGCTACATTGATGTTTATCCCATCTGCAGCAGAATGCATACATAGCTTTTGTCAGCAAAACATTCATCAAAATTGGCATTTGTATGAAAAAAAGAATAAAACAAAAGTATTTTAGACTCTGTTGCATTAATTAAGCATATATTAAAGTTGCACATAAGAATTGATATAATAAAAAATATGTCAATTGCAGAGATGATCTATATATAAAATCCAGTTGTTGTGAATTTTCAAAGGATTTTTTTTAATCATTGATAAATTAAATGAAATTGAATAATAAATGAGAACAGTTAGCCTTGAAAGAGAATGATTTTTCTTTCCATGCCTTCTTGGTCCCATAGGAGGAACCCTGGTAGAAACCTTACTGTTTATTAGCATATTCTGTGGTGGGTTTTTTTTAAGTATATTGGGTCTGTTACAGCTATTTAGAAAGAATGAAGTAATCTTCTCATTAATGAATTATTTTACTTTCACACAGAGAATTGTTAATTTTAAGAGCTATTTTAAAAGGCATAATAATTTGAATATTTCCCAGTTCAGTTTAATAAGTGGTGTGATTGCTATACCTACTGATAGAATTTGAGCTGTTGTTGTACAAAAAGTGACAAACTAACAGACTGATTCAACTAAATTGCCTTTGATTGGTATTAGACGCTAGTATAATGGTGATATGCTGAATATAAATTAAGGGAAGCTAAATTGGAAGAAGAGAGCAAGGTTTTAAAACTGGAGGTAGAAACATCAGTAACTTGCCACATGCTGACAGCTGACAATGCAAAGAATGTGTAGTTATAAAAGTTATGGAGCAATGTGAAAAAACACATTGGAATTAACATTAAATATAAAAAAGACCAAACTAATGACAACCGGTAAAACAATCAGTCTTAGAATTGCCAATGAAAATATTAAAGTGGTGGGTAGCTTCCATCTCACAGGCATTATTCCCTGCCTCCAGGGAAAACAGGAGGAAGAAGGAATATTAGGTATATTTGCTGCCATGGATTATTTATAAAAATAATAAAGATGGGATAAAAAAATGTAAAAGAAAAGGAACAAGCAGTCAACAAATAGGCCACAGACTAGCATTTGTTAGAAGAGCCTTGAAGGTCCTGGAAAATATATTCAAATGTCTTTATTCCTGTAAAGATCAGAGTAGTGCAAATTATGGTATTCCCAGGGATACTTTAGGGAAGGTAAAGTTAGACTGTGAACAAGCATGATATTTATGCTTTTGAATTTGGGTGTTGGAGAGAATGGCTGAGAATACTGTGGACAGCCAAGAAACAAATCAAACAAATCAGCCCAGATATCTCACCTGAGGTACAAATAACTAGGTTCAGTTAATCTTGCTTTGAACACATTATGTGAAGACTCAACTCTCTCTAATGTTGGGAAAGCAGAAGGAAAGAGAGAAGAGGCCAACCAGCAGCAAGGATGGACTCAGTTACAGTGAGAAAGAATGCAGCATTGAAAGGCCAGGTTAGGGATAGATCAACATGAAAATCTATAAATGTGGTTGCTAAGAGTCAGAAATGACTTGATGGCACATATGAATCAAATAATACAGTAATTTATAAATATTCAGGTAAAAGGTTAGCACTTTTCATAAGCCTCAGGCTTAAGTGCAACTGAGAACTTTTGATTATCTGTTTTTTTCCTCAGTTTTGAAATAGTTTTCAAGTTGCAATTATATGCACACTTACTAGAGAACACTTTGTACGTATGTATGAAGAGAGTGTGAAGTATGCATGTAAACAAACTTAGGACAGTATGAATGGATTTGTAATCAGCATACACACTTACACACATGGGTCAGGGTGGATTGGCCCCTCTGGCTCCCAAGAGGA
>NW_015386792.1:214784-224160 GCF_001527695.2 Protobothrops mucrosquamatus
GTTTTTTTCCTCAGTTTTGAAATAGTTTTCAAGTTGCAATTATATGCACACTTACTAGAGAACACTTTGTACGTATGTATGAAGAGAGTGTGAAGTATGCATGTAAACAAACTTAGGACAGTATGAATGGATTTGTAATCAGCATACACACTTACACACATGGGTCAGGGTGGATTGGCCCCTCTGGCTCCCAAGAGGAGTCTTTAAAACTCTCCACCCACAACTATATTGTACCTACTGGTAGAAATAATGGAAGAACATATTCGGTTCTGATTGCAATCAGCTACTTTAAACCAGACAAATCTCTCTTTCCCATGGTTTACACAGAAAGAGGCAAATATTAATTTTCTTGCTTATTCTTCAGCAGTTTAAGCTTAAATTGAGGAGAAGAAAGGTTGGTTCTGTTTCTTCAAATGAGAGTTGCAGAGTCATGGAGAGTTTGTTTTATAATGCATATCCAAGTTAAAGAACTTAGAAGCAAGTGGATGGATGGATGGATGGATGGATGGATGGATGGATGGATGGATGGGAGGGAGGGAGAGAAGTCTGCTTTTGAAGACGCTGTATTTAGTTAGCTGTCCCCACAATGTATACAAAGAAAAGCCATAACAGTTTAAACCTACAGTATGAACTAAAATAAATTTTATACTGTACAAAATTTCACTGGTTTTTAGGTAACTTTATAACGACATTCCAGATTTCATAGGATGGACCTTCTCTTCTTACTTGGCTTTTCAACTGATCCTTGAAAATATCGCTAACAGAGAGTAACAGCTAAACCTAAATGGTAGCTCTTCCCTCTCCTTTTTAAATGTTACCTTTGAAGGAAAGCTTCCTATTGTTGATTGGTTCCTTAGTATTGGATTTTACTGAGCCCTGTTTTTTCCCTATATACTAGATCAGGGGTGTCAAACTGCTGGCCTGCAGGCCGGATGCATCATAGCGAAAGTGCATCCGCCCCATTGCCGGCAATGGCAAAAAAAGTTGCAATACGTCGTGACACGTCACATGACATTGCGAGTTTGACACCCCTGTACTAGATTGACTGGTTGGAATGACTGAAAGGACATGTTTATATTTTTGTTCACGTCTGTTGGTGTCTGAACCGCTTGGGATAGGATTTGTCCAGAGCACCATTCAAGCTTTTGGTTGGATGCAGATTATTTAGAGTGGAGAGATAATGGCATGTGCAATCCTACCTCTGTGTAATGATTTGTGAGAGAATAATAATAATAATAATAATAATAATAATAATAATAATAATAATAATAATAATAATAATAATAATAACAACAACAACAACAACAAAACAACAACAACAACAACAACAAAAACGATGACAATGACAACAATAACAACAATAATAATAGAGTTGGAAGGGATCTTGGAGGTCTTCTAGTCCAACCCCCTGCTCAGGCAGAAAACTCTATACCATTTCAGACAAATGGTTGTCCAGTCTCTTCTTAAAAACTTCCAGTGTTGAAGCATTCACAAGGCAGGTTGTTCCACTGATTAATTGTTCTAATTGTCAGGAAATTTCTAACTGTCAAGTATTGTTGGAAAGAGGAGGAGCAGACTAAGCAATGATCAGATAAGAGGCAGCAGAACCCAGAGAGAGAATAAGAATATGGCAAATGTCATAGAAGGGACTTTCTCTGGTTTTTTGGACTGTAAAGGGGCAGGGGGATAAATGTACTTTTTTAGACAATTGATGTCAACCCTTTGAGGTAGTCCAGACAAGAAGCTTTATTACCTTTATTATAAGGTTACACAACAGAATCTTGTAAGTCTGAAAGTACAACTCTCTATTCTCTACTTCCAAGTTTAAAATGTTAAAAACTGGCTTTCCCCAGGAAACTGAGTTTATTTTAAAAGTTTCTTGATCATGCATGTGTGTGCTGCCCCAGGTGTGCTGTGTTGTAGTTTTCTCAAAAAATTTTCTTGTTCCTTTAACTTGTTGTTGACCTCCTTATGTTGCTTGTTGAATGGGCAGTCATACAAAGTGAATGAATGAATTACTAAACGAGACAGAAGAATAGAAAAATGTATGCAAATGTGCACAGTGGTTAGGCTTTAAATTACATTATGTATAGTTTAAACAGCAAAATGTAATCTGTTTGAGTGTCATCTTGTAACCATCTGCAGTCTGTAAATGGAGGAGTCCCAGACATGAGTGGCTTATTGACTGCATTTATTAAGCTCTGACAACAGGATTTAGATAACTCCATGCTGATAAGCTTCACTACTAGATGAATGCTAAATTGTATTTTTAAAATTCTTGTGTAAATGAAAATACTGTTCTGCCAACCTTCAACTTGTGGACACTTTACAATCTGTTACTATGAGCACATTTCACAGCCTTCAGCACCATAAACTGCTCCAGCTATTGGAAATAGCAAGCTATGCCAACCTCATTTTGCTTCTTGTTATGTTCTAAATAATTATCTGTCTGTAGAAAGTACATGTTGTGCAAATAAACTGTTCTGTAGATATTGATAGGCTTGAGAAATAATAAAGAATGCAGCTACCAATATGAGAATTGGAGGAATTTTTGCACTTTGTGCTTTTATTCTCATCTCTTTATATCCCATTTTTATCTCTAAGATCTTCAAGTGGCATACCCAGCAATGTGGGGTCTTCAGGTTTCACATGAAAGAGAACTCCTACTAAACTGAATAAATTATATATAAATCGTGTAACGACAAATAAAAATGAGCATGCTAAATCCATCATAATCCTCATCTTCATTCTGTTCTAGATGTCCAAGGTCATGAAACATCTTCTCTACATATAGAAGCTTTAGTTTGTAGAACTATTGCTGACCATCAGTGGTTCTCAAAATTCTCCAACTGGTTTGTGGGTAAAGTAGGATGAATTCCTTAATTGTGTTCCTAAATTAGGCAACACATTTATCACTACAACTTTAAAGACAATGGGAAGATTTTTGTCATAGAATGCCCCCTTTAGATTTAATATAAGGATAAATATTTGTATTCTATAAGGATAAATATAAGGATAAATATTTGTACTCTATAAGTTAGCACACTTTAGCGACTTCATCAAATTGAATGAAAACTGCTAAAAAAAAGCAGACGGAATTTCAGAGGGAGACAGCATAAAGTATCTAATGCCAACTATGACAATACGAAACTAACGAAACATGAATTGTAATATCACAAGAAAAACCTCACCCTTTTGTACTTGATTCCTGATATTGGATGTTGGTTTGTTAAGTCATAGGGCTTACCGGTTTCATCCTATACTTCCCCCCCCCCCATAGACAATTGTGTTGGATGAAATAGAATTTCCAAATTCTGTTTGGAAAAATAGAATTCTTAACAGTCTGTGAACCCATGTAAACAGAGTAGCTTTTCATATCCCCTACATCTCTTAATGAGAAAAAAAGATGAGAATAATAGTAGAAAGGGAGAAACTATGTACACTATTCCCTTGTGTGTTGTATAAATGGTGCTAAACACATTCCCTTAATTCAGAGATGCAAAATCTCAAATTATTAAACACATTAACATAAAACCTTAACAGCTATCTAGGACCATATAATCCAATCTAAAATGCTAATAAAATCTTTCTTCCCCTTAATATGTTTTTCCCCCTGCTTTTTTAAGTAGAATCTTTTAATTTGATTTGCATGGCCCACTCTTTCTGCAATATTGCATGCAGAGGACTTCTGGGAAAATAAAGCTCCCTGAATGATTCCATTGCCATTTCTCAATGTTTCTTTCCATGCAACTGATTTATTTGTAGAACCGAGTAGAAAAAATGCACTCAGGGTCTGACTAATGTGGGAAGGCAGATCATTTCACTGAATGTGAAATCCTCTAACTGTGTTTTCCCATGGCTTGATGGTTTTGTAATGCCAGCTCTGAACAGCCCAAGTATCTGGGCTCAAAAGAGTTGCTTTTGGTAAGTAGGGGAGGCAAAACAACTAGAATCAGATTTTCAATTATCCAACAGTCAAATTTGCAACCTATTTTATTTCTTATTATTTTCTTTTCTTTTATAGAAAACAAAGAAAAACCAAAAAAACCTATTAAAGAGTTGAAGTGACCTCTTGGATTTGATTTCTCCATATTTTATTGAACATCTATCAAAAATATGTATATCCTCAAAGACTGGCCTAAGTATGCACATATCTCTTTTCATTTATCTCTTTGAATAATGTCATTTGAAAGGCAGGTAGCTAATTTGCATCTCTAATCTGTTCTAAAAGATTGCTTTTTTAAAAACTGATGTGATCTGTTTGATTGAATGTCCTTACCTTAGACTTCTACAGTTCTAGTCCAGTGGAAGTTCTCAAATCAAGGGTGGTCTAACCTATAAAAAACCTAACATTTCATTAAATTAAGCTGAAATTGTCATGCTAAACTTCACACACCAAAAATAAATTGATGGTTCACACTACACTACCATGACCTTGAAAAAAGTTCAGAGAAGAGCAACTAAGATGATCCAAGGCCTGGAGACTAAAACATATGAAGAACGGCTGCAGGACTTGGGTTTGGCTAGTCTAAAGAAAAGAAGAAACAGGGGTTACATGATAGCAGTATTCCAGTATTTGAGGGGCTACCACAAAGAAGAGGGTGTCAAATTATTCTCCAAAGCACCAGTGGGCAGGACAAGAACCAATGGTTGGAAATTGACCAAAGAGTGAAGTAACCTGGAATTAAGGAGAAACTTCCTAACAGTGAGGACAATTAACCAGAGTGGGAGTATTATTCTGGATGTTGCGCTTATTTTAAAAACATTTATTCTTACATTAGCTGATATGAAGTCAGATAGGAAACTATACTTGCTCTATCCCTTTTTACTAGGCCATTATTATTGGCTTGATTTAATTTCAAATTAAATACAATTATTTTAAACAATTTTGACAATTAAATGATTGTTTTGATATGTTTTAGTTTTAGTCTTGTTTATGGGAAGGTGGGATAAAACTCTAAATAATAGAAATATAATAGTAATTCAGAAAAGAGGGCAAGAGAGAATAACCAGAGAAAGTGCCAATTCTGGGGGAAAGAGGAAGCAATAAAGCTTTAAATAATTACCTTTCCATGGAAAAAGAAGGCTCCCTATCTTTTAGACTAATTTATAAGATGTTGTACACAGAACAATGGATTAGCTGCACATCAAATTGTCAGGTGACAGAGATGAGTAATTAATCTATTCTACAACTAGATCAATAGTTTATGTTAGATAAGACATAGCAAATTTCTCTGAGCAGAACCTCACTCGTCTAGTTCCAAAACCCTCTCATATCAGTATCTCTAAAATAAACAAATAAACCTAGCACACTGAATAACAATCTCATTCTCAATAACAGGATTTTCTCAAGTTAAAAAAAGAGAGAGAGCTTACCAGCTAAAATTGTGGATAAGGCATTATTACTTCATTGTTTGTATTTAAACTTTTTTCCAAAAGACAATTAAGTTGAGTCCTCTCCTTTTCTTTCATCAGTAAACAACAGCTAGAATCCTATAAGAATCAAACCTGAAAGATATTCATTCTGAAAATGAAAAAAAATCTGTGATTAAATATGAAAAGTCTTAATGAGACAACCAAGCAAAATAAGGGAAGAAGATGAAAATAAAGCAAGTGATTGAAATATAAAATGCATATTAAAAAGAAGAATTAGTATTAATTGCTTCTAACTGTAGTGTGGTGGATTTACAAAACAATTGTTGAGGATGAATTAGATAGTGCTGTGTACCTGCTCCCTTAAGCGTATGATACCTATATTTTCACGTAATAATTGAATATATAATATAGAATTAATCATGTAAGCAACACACTTTACATGGGGCTGCCCTTGAAAAGCATCCGGAAACTCCAGTTGGTTCAAAATACAGCTGCCTGCATGGTTTTGTGCAGACCTTGGTGTGCACATGTGCCATCTCTCTTGTGGGAGCTATATTGGCTACCGATTTGCTTCAAGGGTGCAATTCAAGGTGCTGGTTTTCACCTTCATGGCATGGGGCCAAGTTATCTGAGGGACTGTCTCTTGCCGGTCACATCCACTGGACCTACTAGAGTGGAGAGGCAAGGAATGTTGTGGGTCTTGTCCCCTAAGGAGATACATCTGGCAAGACCCAGAAGAAAGGCCTTGTCTGTCACAGATTCCCTGACTGGGAACTTATGCAGAAGGGACATATGTTCTTTCTTTCTTTGGCTTATTTTACTATTCTTTGACTGCTGCCTTGTGTTGTATTTTCCAGTATTCTTGAATATTCCTTGCTGTTTCATGTTATGTTATTATATAATTTTCTTACCCTGCCTTGGAATAAACTCTTAGGTACTTCCAAATCCAAAAGAACTTGTAACCCAGATTCGCTGGGCTACAGCAGAGCCTTAGAGTGATCATAGCTAGCTAACAATCCCACTTTACCAGTGATTCCTCTGCAGTTTTATATATAAGTTTAATACAATAAACTCCAGTAACCTAATTTACAGACTATACTACCAGAAAATAAAGCCTATACTTAAACTCCACATATAACTTTCAACACTTATTCAAACTGCAGAAATTGCATCAAGAGAGCTATTCTAATCACAATGAGGATGTAATATGATATACAGCATGGTTTCACAATGCGTGTGATACCAGAACACTTATGCAGCAATGGCTCAACCAAATTCCATAGAGTCCTAAACACCACCCTGTTTGGAATATGGATGTATTCAAAATGTGAAGATGGGGGGTGGGGGAAGAAACACCTTCATATACACATACCTATTAATGTTTTTGTCACTCAGGACACACATGACCTGGGTCAAATTGCTCTACTTTGGACACATTATGCAAAGCCTTAACTCTTTGTAAAAGTTTTGATTCTGAGAAAGGTGGATGGAAAGCAAAGAGGATGACCACTCATTTGGTGGATAGACTCAAGTTACAGTGACATTGGATGCACTGTTGGAAAGCCCAAAGGACCAAGGTAGGGACTGATTGTCATGGAAAAAAATCTATCTATGTGTTTGCTAAGAATTGACACAACTTGATGGCAAATGATAAAAAATCAATTTGCTATTGGATTACACAATTATGAGAATTCTGGCCTTATCCTGCCTCCGTTTTTAGCTGTTCTAATGTAAAGAAAGTAAAATGAGAAGCTATAGTCTGATTAACAAGTAATGACAGAATGCTTAAGAACATTCTTATTACAATTTCATTTAACTTTATGAAATGTCTATATTATGTTAATTTTTCACGGGTCTTCTCCCAGTATTCTGTTAAGCAATGGCAACTGATTTTTGTGGACAGAGACAATTTCCAACACTAACTCAATTTCTTACAAAATTAATTGCTGTAAGTTACAGAAGGCTTTAATCTCTTTAAAATTCGCTACTGTCATATTTTTTGCTAGCTCTCATTTACAAGATTTTTTTAACACTTTTTAAAAATGTAGCAAAAACACAAATGGAGGATTGCATTCAGTTTAATGCTTCATTGTTTAAGCACATTGAGTAATCACAACTAATCATTAGATGGATTGTTAAAATTTTTAAATAAAGCATGATAACAAATTGCATTAACAGTAGACCTGATAATAATATACAGCAATATTACAATGTCTTTATACAGAGCTTTTTTTCTCATAGAATGCCCAGAACGGAGTTCCAGCACCTTTTTTGGATGGAACCTTGTAGGGCAGGCAAGGCGGATTGTATGATGTGTGTGAGTTCCGGTACCTTTTTTTTTTTTTTTTAGAAAAAAAGCACTGTCTTTATAGTTCCTCAAACACTTATAGGAAAATATGGAGGCCATGAAATACAAAGACATTGGATGTGGGCACATTTATAAAAATTTACAAAACTGTACTAGAAATAAAGTAGCCTGACTTCCTAAAACTTGGGCCACAGTGAGAAACTCCATACATTTTTTCAATCAGTTTCAAAATTCTATTTTTTAAAAAATCAGGCACCAGATTCTGTACTTCTGAGGAAAAGGTAGGAAGACATATACCTCACCCAGGATTGGAGAAGGCATTTAAAAAATAAATTAAACAGACTTTAAATCAAACTTACCTAAGTAAACCAATTCAGGTGCATAAAATGTCTTCAAGGAAAATTGAAAATTGAAGTCTCTTATTTTATTTTATATTCTATTTATTTTATTTTAGCAAATTGATATGGCCACCTACCTCACACAAGGTGTTCACCTAAATTGAAAGTAAAAACCAGTTAAAACAATTAAATATCAACATAAATGAAACCAAGGTTGTGTGAGGATTGAATTAAGATGTTATATATGGAGCAATTGACATTTGGGCCTTCTATTGCAAGACATCCCAGGCTCCATGAAAAAAAATACGTTTTGAGTGCTTACCAGACGGACACAAGGATTGGGGCTAATCTCACCTCAGTGGGGATGATGTCCCAGAGGATGGGTACCACAGCAGAAAAGTCTTGTCTCCTGTGTCCAATCAGGTGGAATGCCTT
This sequence comes from Protobothrops mucrosquamatus, assembly GCF_001527695.2. NCBI lineage: Eukaryota > Metazoa > Chordata > Lepidosauria > Squamata > Viperidae > Protobothrops > Protobothrops mucrosquamatus. The sequence goes on from NW_015386792.1 coordinate 223,242, forward strand.
AGCAGACAGGATCCACTGCTCCTGCTGTGAAAAAAAAATCTATCTAAACCTTAGATAATAAAGTCCATCGCCAGTCTCTGCTCTAAAAGTTTGAGTAATTCTCCCAAAATATAATAATAAATGCATCTGAGTTCTAGCAATTTTAAGAATATATGGTAAGAATAGATAAAAAGCTAGGTACTAGGACTAAGAGGACAAAATAAGTCAAAATATTATCAATCATGTGATCACTTTCCAGAGGACTCCTCCTAAAGGACAAGTTGGAACTTCTAGAAGCAGAATGTACAGGATAAAGAAGCAATAACTTCTGAAGATGATGACTGTGATTAAGAAAATCCTGATCTGATGAGATAATTATTATGGGATCCAGCTCCTTAGCTTCATTTTGTTTAACTTAAAAAATGTCAAGGTTTACCATGAAGGAATAATTTTGTGGAAAGAATTCAGAAGATTGCAAAAAACACTTCTTCACTGGCCAGATTTATTTATCATACTAGCACTGATGATGTTAGCTAGCTAGGGTAATGAAACGTCTGCAAGAAAACAAGCATGCTCAGAGAGCACCAAGGGCCCCTCATTTCAACCCTGAGCTACAAATATTCTCATTCATTAATAGTCATTTTAATTCATTCTTGGGTCTTTTAATGGCCCAATATCTTATTCCACATTAGAATAATGTGGAATAAGTTATTGGGCCATTAAAAGACCCAAGAATGAATTAAAATGACTATTAATGAATGAGAATATTTGTAATCATCAATTCATGTAGTTTAAACTGAGCTTTCTACCTGAGAAAAGAAAAAGATGCCACACTCTGCTATCTCCCTTTGAATGACTTCAGTTAGAGTTAGAAAGAAGTCACTAAGCTTACTACGAAGCTTTCTTTTCTTGTTTTTGAAAAATGAAGATTTTTATTCAG